>NC_091007.1:23610000-23677500 GCF_041146395.1 Eulemur rufifrons | reverse complement strand
GGTGAAAGAGGATCAGCAGTTTTCAGCCCGTTTCTTTAAGAATCCTTTGATTCATCACCTGGCAATCTACCATGGTTCTCTGGACCCCTCAATGCGTGGGACCCTTTAACTGGATACTTCCAAGAATTATGCTGCAGAGCTTTTGAAATAACCACTACGTGGAGAATTATTTGCCAGTTTTTGCAGCACCTTTCACCATAATTGTGACAAGGTTCGTCTCTGCCTCCTTAAACCAAGCTGGCTGCCATGGACAAAACCATGCTGAGGCCTACCTCACTTGGTATTGCCTATACTTGGTACTGGAGCCTGGCAAGAAGCCAGTCTTTTAAGTATCATTCCACCAACCTTTTTCCATTGTTTTAAAAGGCAGAGCACCTTTTGCCAGTTAGCAAATGAGTTGCTGGAGGGCACGTTGTTGTGTGGGGTCAGGTGGTGTGTGAGGGGGCAGGCGCTCTGCCAGTCCAGTGTTTTTTTTTTAATCCTCAGAGAGGAGAAGTTGGCATGTGTGCAGCAGGTGAAAAGTGCGGATCCTGTTTTAGTCTTAGACTGAAACAGGATCCACATTTTCTGCCCGTTCCTTTAAGAATCATTTGACTCTTCTTCCGTGAATCCACCATGGTTCTCTATAACCCTCTATGCGTGGCCCCAGGTAACTAGCTGGTTCCAAGAAGTATGCCGTAGAGCTTTTGAAATAACCACTACGTGGAGAATTATTTGCCAGTTTTTGCAGCACGTTTCACCATAATTGTGACAAGGTACTTCTCTGCCTCCTTAATCCCAAGATGGCTGCCAGGGAAAAAACTATGCTGAGGCCTAGCTCACTTGGTGTTGCCGATACTTGGTACGGGAGCGTGGAATAAAACCAGTCTTTCAAGTATCATTCCACCATCCTTTTTCCATTATTTTAAAAGGCATAGCACCGTTTGCCAGTTAGCATAAGAATGAGTCACTGGAGGGGACGTTTTTGTGTGGGGTCGTGTGGTGTGTGTGGGGGGGCAAGCCCTCTGTCAGTCCAGTGGTTTGTTTTTATTATGCCCAGAGAGGAGAAGTGGGCATGTGTGTGGCAGGTGAAAAGTGCGGATCCTGTTTCAGACTTAGACTGAAACAGGATCCGCACTTTTCAGCCCGTTCCTTTAAGACTCCTTTGATTCATTCTCAATGATGGTGGAATGGTGGTGACCTCCTGGATTCGTGCTCCTGGAGTGGAAGGCATGGGTCTCCCACTGCCCACAACCCTAGAGGTTCACTTCCCCACAAGAACGGTGGTGTGAATCCATGGAGAATCAGCGTGGGACAGAGAGAGAGAGCAAGAAAAGACTGAGGTGATTAGGGAAATAAATCACCAAAATCTGGAGAGTGCGGGATGGCCAATAGAGAAGGGAGCACGGGACAGCTGTACCCACCTCACCAGAGAGTGGGGTGGGTTCAGCCCCACAGGAAAGCATCTTGTTCCCCCTCTGACCTCCACACCCACTCAATTGAGGATCTGCCTGAAGTCGGTGCAGAATCGCCACGGGAGATGTGGGGCTCTGCAGAGAGGAGACATTGGCAGGAGGCATTTTGGACCCTGGAGTGCTGTGCGCAGCTGACGCACCTAGCAACTGTCTCCTATACTCGGGCGGTGGGGCTGCTTTGGTCCCGGCTCTAGCAGATGCCAAACTGCCTCGTATAGGTGGGCGGCTGGATTCTCCCGGTCCCCGGCTCCTCTGGCCTCTGCCGGTCCCTGAGCATTCAACCCCAGTGACAGTGATCTGCAGACGGGCGGCCGCCATTGTCGGGGTCCACAGCCTAAACGCTGAGGAGTGATTGGGTACCGGGCGGCTCCCTGGGCGGCTCCCTTCCCTAGTCCACGGACCCTGACTAGGAGCTCCACCTTTGTGTGAACACTGAGTGGTTCCCCAGTCACGAGAGAGTAGAGCGTGGACCTTGCAGACATTGGGGTGGGGCAGACCATCGCCCGCGGGAACTGCAGTGGCTGGGGCGTTGGGCGAATGAGGGCACCGCTCCACTCTCCCTATCCACTGTCTTTCTCACAGAGAGAGACAGAAGCCACCTCGGGAGAGGAAGAGGGGCAGCCCCCCCAGCGGAGCTAGCAAAATCCTGAACAATATGTGAAGGGCTCCCCCTAGTGACAGAGGAGGCAGCTTACCTGGCACTCACAGTGTGCCCCTATCCAGACTAAAGCTGAAAGAAGGGATCTTAAGGATTCATTCAGATGGGAAGGGCTCAGCGAAGGAACTCTAGGAGTATAAAGAATCAAGCTGAAACCATGCCCTCAAAGAGGATTACTAGTTCTCCACCAATTAACACAAAGCAGATTCCAAATAGCAACATGTCACAGGAAGAATTTCAAACATGGATCATAAATACGCTGAACATTATGCAAGAAAAAATGGATAATCAACACAAAGAAACCACAAAAAAGATCCAGGACTTGGAAGAAAAATTCACCAAAGAAATTGAAATACTGAAGAAAAATCAAACTGAACTCCTGGAAATGAAAAATTTATTCAAGGAGCTACAAAACACAGTGGAAAGTCTCAAGAGCAGGGTAGATCAAACAGAAGAAAGAATCTCAGAGACCGAAGATAACACTTTCCAATTAAATAAGGCAGTCACAGAGTTAAAACAAAGAAACATGAGAAATAATCATAGTCTGCAAGAAATGTGGGATTATGTGAAGAAGCCTAACGTGAGAGTTATCGGCATTCCTGAGGGTGAAGAAGACAATAAGCAAGGGTTGAATAAAGTATCTGAAGATATAATTGAGGAAAATTTCCCAGGCCTTGCCAAATCTCTAGATACACAGGTTCAAGAAGCTCAAAGAACCTCTGAGAGATTCATACCAAATAGGAAGACACCACGTCATGTAGTTATCAGACTGACCAAAATATCCACTAACGAGGCCCTTCTTCAATCTGTAAGGAGAAAGAAACAAGTAACATACAAAGGAAAGCCCATCCGAATCACGCCAGATTTCTCAACTGAAACCTTACAAGCAAGAAGAGATTGGAGCCCCATTCTCACTCTTCTGAAACAGAATAATGCCCAGCCTAGAATCCTGTACCCAGATAAGCTCAGTTTTATATATGAAGGTGAAATTAAGACATTCTCAGATAAACAAAAACTCAGAGAATTCACCAAGACAAGAGCAGCTTTCCAAGAAGTATTCAAAACAGAGTTACACGTGGTCCAGCACAAGAAGGACCCTCGAATGTAACACTAATCAAGAGATAAATATGAAAACACAGTTATCATAATGGCTCAAGAGAGAAAACAGATCAATGAAATTCAACCCAACATGAGGAACAGCAATCTGTCTCGCTTATCAGTTCTCTCATTAAATGTGAATGGATTGAATTCCCCACTCAAGAGACATGGACTGGCCCAATGGATAAAAAAGATATAAGCCAAGTATCTGCTGTCTTCAGGAAACTCATCTAACCTGCAAGGATGCATTTAGACTGAAAATAAAAGGGTGGAAATCAATATTCCAAGCAAATGGAACCCAAAAGAAAGCTGGCGTGGCAGTTCTAATCTCCGATAACGTAGTTTTTAAATCAACAAAAGTAAAGAAAGACAAAGATGGTTACTATATACTGGTGAAGGGTACAATTCAACAAGAAGACATAACTATACTTAACATATATGCACCCGATCTAGGTGCACCCAGATTCATAAAGCAAACCCTACTTGATCTGAACCAAATGATAGATAACAACACTTTAGTAGCCAGAGATTTTAACACGCCACTGACAGTTCAAGACAGATCCTCCAAACAAAAAATAAACAAAGAAATATTGGACGTAAATAGAATGCTAGAACAAATGGGCCTGACTGACATCTACAGGACATTCTACCCAAATACCACTGAATATAAGTTCTTCTCATCAGCTCATGGGACATTCTCCAAGATTGACCATATCTTAGGACATAAAGAATGTCTTAAAAAATTTAAAAATATAGAAATAATACCATGCAGCTTCTCGGATCACAGTGGAATAAAAGTAACAATGAACCCTAACAGAAATCCTCATTTCTACTCAAAGTCATGGAAGCTAAATAACCTTCTCCTGAACAATCATTTTATAAATGAAGAAATCAAGTCAGAAATCAAAAGATTCTTTGAATTAAACGACAAAGGAGATACAACTTATCAAAATCTGTGGGACACAGCTAAAGCAGTCCTGAGAGGAAAATTTATTTCCATAAATGCCTATGCCAAAAAGACAGAAAACTTACAAATAGACAATCTAATGAATAGACTCAAAGAGCTGGAGAAGAAAGAAGAGACCAAACCCAAACCCAGCAGAAGGAAATTATTAAGATTAAATCAGAACTAAATGAAAAGGACCATAAGGGAGCATAAGGGAGATTAAACCAAACCATAACGGAGATTAATAAAACCAAAAGTTGGTTCTTTGAAAAAATAAACAAAATTGACACACTTCTGGCTAAACTAACCAAGAGCAGAAAAGAAAAATCTCTTATAACCTCGATCAGGAACACGAAAGGAGTAATCACGACTGATGCCACAGAGATACATGATATCATCTATGAATTCTACAAAAATCTTTATGCACACAAATTAGAAAACCTGGAGGAAATGGACAAATTCTTAGAAACACACAGCCTTCCCAGGCTCAACCAGGAAGAAATAGAATTCCTGAATAGACCGATATCTAGATCTGAAATTGAAACAGCAATAAAAAACCTTCCCAAAAAGAAAAGCCCTGGACCAGATGGGTTCACCCCTGAATTCTACCATACCTACAAAGAAGAACTGGTGCCCATCGTACATAAACTATTCTCCAATATAGAGAAGGATGGGATTCTCCCCAACACTTTTTACCAAGCCAACATAATCCTGATACCAAATCCAGGAAAGGATGCAACTAAAACAGAGAACTATAGACCAATTTCTCTTATGAATATAGATGCAAAAATTCTCAATAAAATTCTAACAAATCGAATCCAAGTGCTTATCAAAAAAATAATCCATCACGACCAAGTGGGCTTCATCCCAGAGATGCAGGGATGGTTTGACATATGGGAATGTAATTCATCACATAAATAGAAGCAAAAATAAAGATCAGATGATCCTCTCAATAGATGCAGAGAAAGCATTTGACAAAATTCAACACCCTTTTATGATAAGAACACTTAACAAAATAGGCATAGATGGGGCCTATATAAAAATGATACAAGCCATATACGACAAACCCTCAGCCAACATCATACTGAATGGGGAAAAACTGAAAGCATTCCCACTTCAAACTGGAACCAGACAAGGCTTACCACTGTCCCCATTACTTTTCTACATAGTATTGGAAGTCCTCGCAAGAGCTATCAGGCAAGAGAGCAGAATCAAGGGAGTTGAAATAGGGACAGAAGAGATCAAACTCTCACTCTTTGCTGATGATATGATGTTATATCTATAAAACCCCAAGGTTTCAACCAAGAGACTCCTGGAATTGATCAATGAATTCAGTAAAGTCTCAGGATACAAAATCAATACACACAAATCAGAGGCATTCATATATGCCAATAACAGTCAAATGGAAAACCAAATTAAGGACTCAATACCCTTCAAAATAGCAACAAAGAAAATAAAATACCTAGGAATTTATTTAACTAAGGAGGTAAAGGACCTCTATAGGGAGAACTATGAAACACTGAGGAAGGAAATTGCAGAACATGTAAATAGGTGGAAAACCATACCATGCTCATGGATCGGTAGAATCAACATTGTTAAAATGTCTATACTGCCCAAAGTTATCTACAGATTCAATGCAATCCTTATTAAATTACCAACATCTTTTTTCACAGACATAGAAAAACTAATTTTACGCTTTGTATGGAACCAGGGAAGACCCCGTTTAGCAAAAGCAATCTTAAACAACAAAAACAAAATGGGAAGTATTAATTTGCCAGACTTCAAACTATACTACAAGGCTGTGGTTCTTAAAACAGCCTGGTACTGGCACAAGTGCAGGGACACAGACCAGTGGAACAGAACAGAAAATCCCAATATAAAACCATCCTCATATAGCCATCTAATCTTTGACAAAGCAGACAAAAACATACTCTGGGGAAAAGATTCCTTATTTAATAAATGGTGCTGGGAAAACTGGATATCCACATGTAGAAGACTAAAACAGGACACATAACTCTCACCCCTCACAAAAATCAAATCACAGTGGTTAACAGACTTAAACCTAAGGTCAGAAACTATTAGAATTCTAGAAGAAAATGTAGGAAAGACTCTTACAGACATTGGCCTAGGCAAAGAATTTATGAAGAAGACCCCTAAAGCAATCACAGCAACAACAAAAATAAATAAATGGGACCTGATCAAATTAAAAAGCTTCTGCACAGCCAAAGAAACAGTCACGAGAGTAAATGGACAACTACAGAATGGGAAAAAATTTTCGCATACTACACATCAGATAAAGGACTGATAACAAGAATCTATTTAGAACTCAGGAAAATCAGTAAGAAAAAATCAAACAACCCTATCAAAAAGTGGGCAAAGGACATAAATAGAAATTTTTCAAAAGAAGATATAAAAATGGCTAACAAACATATGAAAAAGTGTTCAACATCTCTAATCATCAGGGAAATGCAAATCAAAACCACAATGAGATATCACTTAACTCCAGTGGGAATGGCCTTTATCAAAAAGTCCCAAAACTATACATGTTGGTGTGGGTGTGGGGAGATAGGTACATTCATACACTGCTGGTGGGACTGTAAACTAGTGCAGCCCCTGTGGAAAGCAATGTGGAGATACCTTAAACAGATTCAAGTAGACCTACCATTCGATCCAGCAATTCCATTATTGGACATCTACCCAGAAGAACAAAAGTCATTCTATAAAAAAGACACCTGCACCTGAATGATTATAGCAGCACAATTCACAATCACAAAGATGTGGAAACAACCCAAATGCCCATCAATTCATGAATGGATTAGCAAAATGTGGTATATGTATACCATGGAATATTACTCAGCTATTAGAAATAATGGCGATATGGCATCTCTTTGGTTCTCCTGGAGAGAGCTGGATCCCATTCTATTAAGTGAAGTATCCCAAGAATGGAAAAATAAGCACCACATGTACTCACCAGCAAATTGGTTTCCCTGAGTGCACATTTGGGAACAACACCAATTGGGTATCGGACAGATGTTGGGGCCGGGTGGAAGGGATGGGTGTATACCTACTTGATGAATGTGATGTGCACTGCCTGGGGAATGGACACCCTTCAAGTTCTAACTGGGGGAGATGGGGTGGGGGAGAGGAGGGGTGCACACCTACATGATGAATGTGATGTGCACTGACTAGGGAATGGACAAAATTGAAGCTCAGAATCGGGGGAAAGGGGAGGCATGGGGAATGTATATAGCCTGATCTTTTGTACCCCCATAATGAGCTAACAAACAAACAAACAAACAAAAAAGAATCGTTTGATTCATCAGCTGGGAATACACCATGGTTCTTTAAAGACCTCTATGCGTGGGCCCAGGTAACTGGCTAGTTCCAAGAAGTATGCCACAGAGCTTTTGAAATAACCACTACGTTGAGAATTATTTGCTAGTTTTTGCACCACCTTTCACCATAATTGTGATAAGGTTCGTCCGTGCCTCCTTCAACCCAAGATGGCTGGGGCGGACAAAACTATGCTGAGGCCTAGTTCACTTGGTGTTGCCGATAGTTGGTACTGGAGCCTGGCAAGAAGCCATGCTATTAAGAGTCATTCCACCATCCTTTCTCCATCATTTTAAAAGGCAGAACACCTTTTTCCAGTTATCATAAGAATGAGTTGCTGGAGGGGACGTTTTTGAGTGGGGTCGGGTGGTGCGTTGAGGGGAAGGCTCTCTGTCTGTCTGGTGGTTTGTCTTTATTATGCCCAAAGAGGAGAGGTGGGCATGTGTGTGGCAGGTGAAAAGTACGGATCCTGTTTCAGTCTTAGACTGAAACAGGATCCGCACTTTTCAGCCAGTTCCTTTACGAATCCTTTGATTCATCAGCTGGGAATCCACCATGGCTGTCGAGACCCCTCTATGTGTGGGCCCAGGTAACTGGCTAGTTCCAAGATGTATGCCGTAGAGCTTTTGAAATAACCACTACGTTGAGAATTGTTTGCCAGTTTTTGCAGCACCTTTGACCATAATTGTGATAAGGTTCATCTGTGCCTCCTTAAACCCAAGCAGGCTGCCACGGACAAAACTATGCTGAGGCCTAGCTCCCTTGGTGTACCGATACATTTTACTGGAGCCTGGCAAGAAGCCATTTTTTTTAAGTACAATTCCACCGTCTTTTCTCCATTATTTTAAAAGGCAGTGCACCTTTAGCCAGTTAGCATAAAGATGAGTCACTGGAGCGGCTTTTTGTGTGGGGTTGGGTGTGTGTGGGAGGGCAGGCCCTCTGTCAGTCCGGTGGTTTGTTTTTATTATTCCCAGAGAGGAGAAGCGGGCATGTATGTGGCAGGTGAAAACTTTGGATCCTGTTTCAGTCTGAAACAGTATCTCCGCTTTTGAGCCTGTTCCTTTTGGAATCCTTTAATTCATCAGTTGGGAATCCACCATGGTTCTCTAGACCTCCCTGAGCGTGGGCCCAGGTAACTGGCTAGTTTCAAGAAGTATGCTGCAGAGCTTTGGAAATAACCACTACATTGAGTATTATTTGCCAGTTTTTGCAGCAACTTTCACAATGATTGTGAAAAGGTTAGGCAGTGCATCCTGAAACCCAAGCTGGCTTCCACAGAAAAAACTACGGTTAGGCCAATCTCCCTTGGAGTTGCCGATAATTGGTACTGGTCCGTGGCAAGAAGCCATTTCTTTAAGTATCATTCCACCTTCCTTTCACAACCATTTTAAAAGGCAGAGCACCTATTGCCATTTAGCTTAAGGATGAGTCGCTGGAGGAAACGTTTTTGTGTGGGGTGGGAGAGGCAGAGCCAGGCCCTCTGTCAGTCCAGTGGTTTGTTTTTATTATCCCCGGAGAGGAGAAGTGGACATGTGTGTGGCAAGTGAAAAGTGTGGATCCTGTTTCAGTCTTAGACTGATACAGGATCGGCACTTTTCATCCTGTTCCTTTAAGAATCCTTTGCTTCATCAGCTGGGAATCCACCATAGTTCTCTACACCCCACTATGTGTGGGCCCACTTAACAGGCTAGTTCAAAGAAGTATGCCGCAGAGCATTTGAAATAACCACTACCATGGAAATTATTTGCCAGCTTTTCCAGCACTTTTACCATAATTTTGATAAGGTTCATTTTTGCTTCCTTAAACCCTAGATGGCTTCCATGGACAAACCTATACTGAGGGTTCTCTCGCTTGGTGTTGCCAATACTTGGTACGGGAGTCTGACAAGAATCCAGTCTTTTAATTATCATTGCACCATCCTTTCTCCCTTATATTAAAAGGTGAGCAACTTTCGGCAGTTAGCATAAGGATGAGTCAACGGAGGGGATGTTTTTGGGTGGGATCGGGGTGGTTTGGGGGACAGTCCCTCTGTCAGTCTGGTTGTTTGTGTTTATTATGCCCAGACAGGGAAGTGGATATATTTGTGGCAGGTGAAATGTGCGGATCCTGTTTCAGTTAGACTGAAACAGTATCCGCACTTTTCAGCTGGTTCCATTAAAAATCCTTTGATTCATCAGCTGGGAATCCACCATGGTTCCTTAGAACCCTCCATGCATGGGCCCATGAACTGGCCTGTACCAAGATGTATGCTGCACAGCTTTTGAGATAAACACTACGTGTAGAATTATTTGCCAGTTTCTGCAGCACATATCACCATAATTGTGATAAGGATCGTCTGTGCCTCCTTAAACACAAGATGGCTGCCACGGAGAAAACTATGCTGAGGCCTAGGTCACTTGGATTTCACGACACTTGTTACTGGAGGCTAGAAGGAGGCCATTCTTTTAAGTATCATTCCACCATACTTTCCCCATTATTTTAAAATGCACGGAAACCTTTGCAAGTTAGCAAAATAATTAGTAGCTGGAGGGGACATTTTTATTTGTGGGGTAGGTGTGGGTGGGGGGCGCAGGCCCTCTGTCAGTTCGCTGGATTGTTTTTATTTTCCCCAGACCGGAGAAGTGGGCATGTGTGTGGCAGGTGAAAAGTTCGGATCCCGTTTCTGTCTTAGACTGAAACAGAAACTGCACTTTTCACCCCGTTCCATTAAGAATCCCTTGCTTCATCAGCTGGGAATCCACCATGGGCCTCTAGACTGCTCTATGCGTGGGCCCAGTTAACTGGCTAGTTCAAAGAATTATGCCGCAGAGCTTTTCAAGTAACCACTACCATGAGAATTACTTGACCGCTTTTGCAGCACCTTTCACCATAATTGTGATAAGGTTCATCTGTGCCTCCTTAAACCCAAGATGGCTGCCAGGGACAAACGTGTGCTGAGGCCTAGGTGACTTGCTGTTGCGAATACTTGGTATGGGAGTCTGGCAATAAGCCAGTCTTTTAGGTATAATTCCACCATTCTATCTCCATTATTTTAAAAGGCAGAGGACGTATTGCCAGATAGCATAAGGATCAGTCGCTGGAGGGCACGATTTTGTGTGGGGTGGTGGGGGGCGGGGGCAGGCCATCTGTCAATCCGATGGGTTGCTTTTGTTATCCCTAGAGAGGAGAAGTGGGCATGTGTGTTGCAGGCAAAAAGTCAGAATCCTGTTTCAGTCAGGATCTGCACTTTTCAGCCTGTTCCTTTAAGAATCCTTAGATTCATCACCTTGGAATCCACCATGGTTCTCTAGACCCCTCTATGCGTGGGCCCAGGTAACTGGCTTCTTCCAAGAAGTATGCCACAGAGCTTTTGAATTAAACAGTACGTTGAGAATTATTTGCCGGGTTTTCAGCACGTTTCACCATAATTATGATAAAGTTTGTATGTGCCTCCTTAAACCCAACATGGCTGCCACGGGCATAACTATGCTGAGGCGTAGCTGACTTGGTGTTGCCTATTTTTGTTAGTGGAGACTGACAAGAAGCCATTCTTCTAAGTATCACTCCACCGTCCTTTCTCCATTGTTTAAAAATGCAGGGAAATTTTGCAAGTTAGTATAATAATTAGTAGCTGGAGGGGAATTTTTTTGGGGGGGATCTGCGTGGGTGGAAGGGGGGCAGGCCCTTTGTCAGTTCGCTGGTTTGTTTTTATTATCCCCAGAGAGGAAAAGTGGGCATGTGTGTGGCAGGTGAAAAGTGTGCGTCCTGTTTCAGTCTTAGACAGACACAGGATCTGCACTTTTCACCCCGTTCCATTAAGAATCCTTTGCTTCATCAGCTGGGAATCCACCATGGTTCTCTAGACCCCTCTTTTAGTGCACACAGAAAACTGCCTGGTTCCAAGAAGTTTTCCTCAGAGCTTTTGAAATAACCACTACTATGGAAATTATTTGCCAGCTTTTCCAGCACTTTTACCATAATTTTGATAAGGTTCATCTGTGCTTCCTAAAACCCTAGATGGCAGCCACGGACAAACCTATGCTGACACCTAGGTCACTTCCTGTTGCCAATAATTGGTATGGGAGTCTGGCAAAAGGCCAGTATTTTAAGTATAATTCCACCATCCTATCTTCATTATTTTAAAACGCAGAGGACCTTTCGCCAGATAGCATAAGGATGAGTCGCTGGAGGGGACCTTTTTGTGTACAGTGTTGGGGGGCGGGGGAGGACATCTGTCAATCCGATTGATTGTTTTTATTATCCCTAGAGAGGAGAAGTGGGCATGTGTGTTGCAGGCAAAAAGTGCATATAGTGTTTCAGTCTCAGACTGAAACAGGATCCGCACTTTTCAGCCTGTTCCTTTAAGAATCCTTTGATTCATCACCTGGGAATCCATCATGGTTCTCTAGACCCCTCTATGCGTGGGCCCAGAAAACTGCCGGGTTCCAAGAAGTATGCCACAGAGCTTTTGAAAAAACCACTACGTTGAGAATTATTTGCCAGGTTTTGCAGCACCTTTCATCATAATTGTCATAAGGTTCGTCTCGAGATGGCTGCCATGGCCAAAACTATGCTGAGGCCGAGCTCACTTTGTGTGGCCGATCCTTGGTACTGGAGACTGGAAAGAATACATTCTTTTAAGTATCATTTCACCATCCTTCTCCACTATTTTAAAAGTCAGAGCACCTTTTGGCAGTTAGAATAACAAGGAGTCGCTGGACGGGAAGTTTTTATGTGGGGTCTGGGGGCTGGTGCGGCAAGCCCTCCGCCAGTTCTGTGGTTTCTTTTTATTATCCCCAGAGAGGAGAAGTGGGCATGTGTTTGGCAGGTGAAAAGTGCAGATCCTGTTTCAGAGTATGAAACAGGATCCGCATGTTCATCCTGTTCCTTTAAGAATCCTTTGCTTCATCAGCTGGGAATCCACCATAGTTCTCTACACCGCACTATGCGTGGGCCCAGTTAACTGGCTAGTTCAAAGAAGTATGCCGCAGAGCTTTTGAAATAACCACTACCATGAGAATTATTTAACAGCTTTCGCAGCACCTTTTATTATAATTGTTATAAGGTTCATCTGTGTCTCCTTAAACCCAAGATGGCTGCCATGGACAAACCTATGCTGAGGCCTACGTCACTTGCTGTTGCCAATACTTGGTATGGGAATCTGGCAATAAGCCAGTCTTTTAGGTATAATTCTACCATCCTATCTCCAGTTTTTTAAAAGGCTTATGACCTTTCACCAGATAGCATAAGGACGAGTCGCTGGAGCAGACTATTTTGTGTGGGGTGGTGGGGGCCGGGGGCAGGGCATCTGTAAATCCGATGGGCTGTTTTTGTTATCCCTAGAGATGAGAAGGGCGAATGTGTGTTGCAGGCAAAATGTGCGGATCCTGTTTCACACTTAGACTGAAACAGGATCTGCACTTTTGAGCCTGTTCCTTTAAGAATCCTTTGATTCATCACCTGGGAATCCACCATGGTTCTCTAGACCTCTCTTTGCATGGGCACAGGTAACTGGCTTGTTCCAAGAAGTATGCGACAGAGCTTTTGAATTAACCAGTACTTTTAGAATTGTCAGGTTTTTAGCATGTTTAACCGTAATTGTGATAACGTTTGAATGTGCCTCCTTAAACCCAAGATGGCTGCCACGGATATAAATATGCTGAGGCATAGCTGACTTGTTGATGCCTATTTTTGTTAGTGGAGACTGACAAGAAGACATTCTTCTAAGTATCATCCCACCATCATTTTTCCATTGCGTAAAAATGGAGGGAAATTTTGCAAGTTAGTATTATAATTAGATGTAGGGTACGTATTTTTTTTTCTTTTTTTGTGGGGTAGGAGTGGATGGGCGTTTCAGGCCCTCTGTGAGTTCACTGGTTTTCTTTTATTATCCCCAGAGAGGACAAGTGGGCATGTGTTTGGCAGGTGAAAAGTGTGGATTGTATTTCAGAGAATTAAACAGGATCCACATGGTCATCCCATTCCTTTAAGAATCCTTTGCTTCATCAGCTGGGAATCCACCATGGTTCTATATACTCCTCTATGCGTGGGCACAGGTACCTGGCTTGTTCCAAGAAGTATGCCGCAGAGCTTTTCAATTAACCACTACGTTGAAAATTATTTGCAGGTTTTCAGCGTTTCACCATAATTGTGATAAGGTTTGTATGTGCCTGCTGAAACCCAAGATGGCTGCCACGGACATAACTATGCTGAGGCGTAGCTCACTTGGTGTTTCCTATTTTTGTCAGTGGAGACTGACAAGAAGCCATTCTTTTAAGTATAATCCCACCATGATTTTTCCATTGTTTAAAAATGAAGGGAAATTGTGCAAGTTAGCATTATAATTAGTAGCTGGAGGGTACTTTTTTTTTTTTTTGTGGTGTAGGTATGGATGGGGGTGCAAGGCCCTCTAGATGTTCGCTGGTTTGTTTTTATTATCCCCAGAGAGGAGAAGTGGGCATGTTGTTGGCAGGTGAAAAGTGCGGATTCTGTTTCAAAGAATTAGACAGGATCCGCATGGTCATCCGCTTCCTTTAGGAATCCTTTGCTTCATCAGCTGGGAAACCACCATGGTTCTCTATACTCCCGTATGGGTGGGCACAGATGACTGGCTTGTTGCAAGAAGTATGCCACAGAGGTTTTCAAATAAAAAGTACATTGAAAATTATTTGCAGGTGTTCAGCGTTTCATCATAATTGCGACGTTTGTATGTGCCTTGAAACCCAAGATGGCTGCCACAGACATAACTATGCCGAGGCGTAGCTGACTTGGTTTTGTCGATTTTTGTTAGCGGAGACTGACAAGAAGCCATTCTTCTAAGTATCATGCCGCCATCATTTTTCCGTTGGTTAAAAATGAAGGGAAATTTTGGAACTTAGCATTATAATTAGTAGCTGGAGGGTACGGTTTTTTTTGTGTGTGTGGTTGATGTGGATGGGGGGGGTCAGGCCCTCTGTCAGTTTGCTGGTTAGTTTTTATTATCCCCAGAGAGGAGAAGTGGGCATGTGTTTGGCAGGTGAAAAGGGCGGATTCTGTTTCAGAGAATTAACGATGATCCCCATGGTAATCCCGTTCCTTTAATAACCCTTTACTTCATCAGCTGGAAATCCACAATGGTTCTATATACTACTCTTTGCGTGGGAACAGGTAACTGGCTTGTTCCAAGAAGTATGCCGCAGAGCTTTTCAATTAATGAGTACGTTGAAAATTATTTGCAGGTGTTCAGCAGTTCACCATAATTGTGATAACGTTTGTTTGTGCCTCCTGAAACCCAAGAAGGCTGCGACGGACATAACTATGCTGAGGAGTAGCTGACTTGGTGTTGCCTATTTTTGTTAGTGGAGACTGAGAAGAAGCCATTCTTCTAAGTATCATCCCACCACCATTTTTCCATTGTTTTAAAATGCAGGGAAATTTTGCAAGTTAGCATTATAATTAGTAGCTGGAGGGTACGGTTTTTTTTGTGTGTGTGGTCGATGTGGATGGGGGGGGTCAGGCCCTCTGTCATTTCGCTGGTTAGTTTTTATTATCCCCAGAGAGGAGAAGTGGGCATGTGTTTGGCAGGTGAAAAGGGCGGATTCTGTTTCAGAGAATTAACGATGATCCCCATGGTCATCCCGTTCCTTTAATAATCCTTTACTTCATCAGCTGGAAATCCACCATGGTTCTATATACTCCTCTTTGCGTGGGAACAGGTAACTGGCTTGTTCCAAGAAGTATGCCGCAGAGCTTTTCAATTAACCACTACGTTGAAAATTATTTGCAGGTGTTCAGCGTTTCACCATAATTGTGATAACGTTTGTTTGTGCCTCCTGAAACCCAAGATGGCTGCCACGAACATAACTATGCTGAGGCGTAGCTGACTTGGTTTTGCCTATTTTTGTTAGTGGAGACTGACAAGAATCCATTCTTCTAAGTATCATCTCACCATCATTTTTCCATTGTTTAAAAATGCAGGAAAATTTTGCAAGTTAGCATTATAATTAGTAGCTGGAGGCTACGGTGTTTTTTTTTTTTTTTCCTGTGGGGTCGGTGTGGATGTGTTGGTCAGGCCCTCTGTCAGTTCGCTGGTTTGTTTTTATTATCCCCAGAGAGGAGAAGTGGGTATTAGTATGGCAGGTGAAAACTGCGGATCTGCTTCAGAGAATTAAACAGGATCCGCATGGTAATCCCGTTCCTTTAAGAATCCTATGCTTCATGAGCTGGGAATCCACCATGGTTCTATATACTTCTCTATGCGTGGGCACAGGAAACTGGCTTGTTCCAAGAAGTATGCCTCAGAACTTTTCAATTAACCAGTATGTTGAAAATCCTTTGTAGGTTTTCAGCGTTTCACCATAATTGTGATAACGTGTGTATGTGCCTACTGAAACCAAATATGGCTGCTACAGACATAACTATGCTGAGGCGTAGCTGTCTTGGTGTTGCCTATTTTTGTCAGTGGACACTGACAAGAAGCCATTCTTCTAAGTATCATCCCTCTATCATTTCTCCATTGTTTAAAAATGCAGGAAATTTTGCAAATTGGCATTATAATTAGTAGGTGGAGAGTACTTTTTTTTTTTGTGGGGTCGGTCAGGATGGGTGTTCAGGCCCTCTGTCAGATCACTGGTTTGTTTTTATTATCGCCAGAGAAGAGTAGTGGGCATGTGTTTGGCAGGTGAAAAGTTCGGATTCTGTTTCAGAGAATGAAACATGATCGGCATGCTCATCCCGTTCCTTTAGGAAACTTTTGCTTCATCAGCTGGGAATCCACCATGGTTCTATATACTCCTCTATGTGTGGGCACGGGTAACTGGCTTGTTCCAAGAAGTATGCCACAGAGCTTTTCAATTAAGCAGTACGTTGAAAATTATTTGCAGGTTTTCAGCGTTTCACCATAATTCTCATAACGTTTGTATGTGTCTCATGAAACCCAAGAAGGCTGCGACGGACATAACTATGCTGAGGAGTAGCTGACTTGGTGTTGCCTATTTTTGTTAGTGGAGACTGACAAGAAGCCATTCTTCTAAGTATCATCCCACCACCATTTTTCCATTGTTTTAAAATGCAGGGAAATTTTGCAAGTTAGCATTATAATTAGTAGCTGGAGGGTACGGTTTTTTTGTGTGTGTGGGCGATGTGGATGGGGGGGTCAGGCCCTCTGTCAGTTCGCTGGTTAGTTTTTATTATAACCAGAGAGGAGAAGTGGGCATGTGTTTGGCAGGAGAAAAGGGCGGATTCTGTTTCAGAGAATTAACGTTGATCCCCATGGTCATCCCGTTCCTTTAAGAATCCTTTACTTCATCAGCTGGAAATCCACAATGGTTCTATATACTCCTCTTTGCGTGGGAACAGGTAACTGGCTTGTTCCAAGAAGTATGCCGCAGAGCTTTTCAATTAACCACTACGTTGAAAATTATTTGCAGGTGTTCAGCATTTCACCATAATTGTGATAACGTTTGTTTGTGCCTCCTGAAACCCAAGAAGGCTGCGACGGACATAACTATGCTGAGGAGTAGCTGACTTGGTGTTGCCTATTTTTGTTAGTGGAGACTGACAAGAAGCCATTCTTCTAAGTATCATCCCACCACCATTTTTCCATTGTTTTAAAATGCAGGGAAATTTTGCAAGTTAGCATTATAATTAGTAGCTGGAGGGTACGGTTTTTTTTGTGTGTGTTTGGTCGATGTGGATGTGTTGATCAGGCCCTCTGTCAGTTTGCTGGTTAGTTTTTATTATCCCCAGAGAGGAGAAGTGGGCATGTGTTTGGCAGGAGAAAAGGGCGGATTCTGTTTCAGAGAATTAACCATGATCCCCATGGTCATCCCGTTCCTTTAATAATCCTTTTCTTCATCAGCTGGAAATCCACCATGGTTCTATATACTCCTCTTTGCGTGGGAACAGGTAACTGGCTTGTTCCATGAAGTACGCCGTAGAGCTTTTCAATTAACCAGTACGTTGAAAATTATTTGCAGGTGTTCAGCATTTCACCATAATTGTGATAACGTTTGTTTGTGCCTCCTGAAACCCAAGAAGGCTGCGACGGACATAACGATGCTGAGGCGTAGCTGACTTGGTTTTGCCTATTTTTGTTAGTGGAGACTGACAAGAATCCATTCTTCTAAGTATCATCTCACCATCATTTTTCCATTGTTTAAAAATCCAGGAAAATTTTGCATGTTAGCATTATAATTAGTAGCTGGAGGCTACGGTGTATTTTTTTTTTTTTTTCCTGTGGGTTCGGTGTGGATGTGTTGGTCAGGCCCTCTGTCAGTTCGCTGGTTTGTTTTTATTATAACCAGAGAGGAGAAGTGGGCATGTGTTTGGCAAGAGAAAAGGGCCGATTCTGTTTCAGAGAATTAACGATGATCCCCATGGTCATCCCGTTCCTTTAATAATCCTTTACTTCATCAGCTGGAAATCCACCATGGTTCTATATACTGCTTTTTGCGTGGGAACAGGTAACTGGCTTGTTCCAAGAAGTATGCCGCAGAGCTTTTCAATTAACCACTACGTTGAAAATTATTTGCAGGTGTTCAGCGTTTCACCGTAATTTTGATAACGTTTGTTTGTGCCTCCTGAAACCCAAGAAGGCTGCGACGGACATAACTATGCTGAGGAGTAGCTGACTTGGTGTTGCCTATTTTTGTTAGTGGAGACTGACAAGAAGCCATTCTACTAAGTATCATCCCACCACCATTTTTCCAATGTTTTAAAATGCAGGGAAATTTTGCAAGTTAGCATTATAATTAGTAGCTGGAGTGTACGGTGTTTTTTTTTTTTTTTTTTTTTTCCTGTGGGGTCGGTGTGGAAGTGTTGGTCAGGCCCTCTGTCGGTTCGCTGGGTTGTTTTTATTATCCCCAGAGAGGAGAAGTGGGTATTAGTATGGCAGGTGAAAACTGTGGATCTGTTTCAGAGAATTAAACAGGATCCGCATGGTCATCCCGTTCCTTTAAGAATCCTATGCTTCATGAGCTGGGAATCCACCATGGTTCTATATACTTCTCTATGCGTGGGCACAGGAAACTGGCTTGTTCCAAGAAGTATGTCTCAGAGCTTTTCAATTAACCAGTATGTTGAAAATCCTTTGCAGGTTTTCAGCGTTTCACCATAATTGTGATAACGTGTGTATGTGCCTACTAAAACCAAATATGGCTGCTACGGACATAACTATGCCGAGGCGTAGCTGACTTGGTGTTGCCTATTTTTGTCAGTGGAGACTGACAAGAAGCCATTCTTCTAAGTATCATCCCACCATCATTTCTCCATTGTTTAAAAATGCAGGGAAATTTTGCAAATTGGCATTATAATTAGTAGCTGGAGGGTACTTTTTTTTTTGTGGGGTCGGTCAGGATGGGTGTTCAGGCCCTCTGTCAGATCGCTGGTTTGTTTTTATTATCCCCAGAGAAGAGTAGTGGGCAAGTGTTTGGCAGGTGAAAAGTGCGGATTCTGTTTCAGAGAATTAAACAGGATCCGCATGGTCATCTCATTCCTTTAAGAATCCTTTGCTTCATCAGCTGGGATTACACCATGTTTCTATATACTCCTCTATGCGTGGGCAGAGGTACCTGGCTTGTTCCAAGAAGTATGCGGGAGAGTTTTCAAATTAACCAGTACGTTGAAAATTATTTGCAGGTGTTCAGCGTTTCACCATAATTTTGATAACGTTTGTATGTGCCTCCTGAAACCCAAGAAGGCTGCGACGGACATAACTATGCTGAGGAGTAGCTGACTTGGTGTTGCCTATTTTTGTTAGTGGAGACAGACAAGAAGCCATTCTTCTAAGTATCATCCCACCACCATTTTTCCATTGTTTTAAAATGCAGGGAAATTTTGCAAGTTAGCATTATAATTAGTAGCTGGAGGGTACGGTTTTTTTGTGTGTGTGGGCGATGTGGATGGGGAGGTCAGGCCCTCTGTCAGTTCGCTGGTTAGTTTTTATTATAACCAGAGAGGAGAAGTGGGCATGTGTTTGGCAGGAGAAAAGGGCGGATTCTGTTTCAGAGAATTAACGTTGATCCCCATGGTCATCCCGTTCCTTTAAGAATCCTTTACTTCATCAGCTGGAAATCCACAATGGTTCTATATACTCCTCTTTGCGTGGGAACAGGTAACTGGCTTGTTCCAAGAAGTATGCCGCAGAGCTTTTCAATTAACCACTACGTTGAAAATTATTTGCAGGTGTTCAGCATTTCACCATAATTGTGATAACGTTTGTTTGTGCCTCCTGAAACCCAAGAAGGCTGCGACGGACATAACTATGCTGAGGAGTAGCTGACTTGGTGTTGCCTATTTTTGTTAGTGGAGACTGACAAGAAGCCATTCTTCTAAGTATCATCCCACCACCATTTTTCCATTGTTTTAAAATGCAGGGAAATTTTGCAAGTTAGCATTATAATTAGTAGCTGGAGGGTACGGTTTTTTTTGTGTGTGTTTGGTCGATGTGGATGTGTTGATCAGGCCCTCTGTCAGTTTGCTGGTTAGTTTTTATTATCCCCAGAGAGGAGAAGTGGGCATGTGTTTGGCAGGAGAAAAGGGCGGATTCTGTTTCAGAGAATTAACCATGATCCCCATGGTCATCCCGTTCCTTTAATAATCCTTTTCTTCATCAGCTGGAAATCCACCATGGTTCTATATACTCCTCTTTGCGTGGGAACAGGTAACTGGCTTGTTCCATGAAGTACGCCGTAGAGCTTTTCAATTAACCAGTACGTTGAAAATTATTTGCAGGTGTTCAGCATTTCACCATAATTGTGATAACGTTTGTTTGTGCCTCCTGAAACCCAAGAAGGCTGCGACGGACATAACGATGCTGAGGCGTAGCTGACTTGGTTTTGCCTATTTTTGTTAGTGGAGACTGACAAGAATCCATTCTTCTAAGTATCATCTCACCATCATTTTTCCATTGTTTAAAAATCCAGGAAAATTTTGCATGTTAGCATTATAATTAGTAGCTGGAGGCTACGGTGTATTTTTTTTTTTTTTTCCTGTGGGTTCGGTGTGGATGTGTTGGTCAGGCCCTCTGTCAGTTCGCTGGTTTGTTTTTATTATAACCAGAGAGGAGAAGTGGGCATGTGTTTGGCAAGAGAAAAGGGCCGATTCTGTTTCAGAGAATTAACGATGATCCCCATGGTCATCCCGTTCCTTTAATAATCCTTTACTTCATCAGCTGGAAATCCACCATGGTTCTATATACTGCTTTTTGCGTGGGAACAGGTAACTGGCTTGTTCCAAGAAGTATGCCGCAGAGCTTTTCAATTAACCACTACGTTGAAAATTATTTGCAGGTGTTCAGCGTTTCACCGTAATTTTGATAACGTTTGTTTGTGCCTCCTGAAACCCAAGAAGGCTGCGACGGACATAACTATGCTGAGGAGTAGCTGACTTGGTGTTGCCTATTTTTGTTAGTGGAGACTGACAAGAAGCCATTCTACTAAGTATCATCCCACCACCATTTTTCCAATGTTTTAAAATGCAGGGAAATTTTGCAAGTTAGCATTATAATTAGTAGCTGGAGTGTACGGTGTTTTTTTTTTTTTTTTTTTTTTCCTGTGGGGTCGGTGTGGAAGTGTTGGTCAGGCCCTCTGTCGGTTCGCTGGGTTGTTTTTATTATCCCCAGAGAGGAGAAGTGGGTATTAGTATGGCAGGTGAAAACTGTGGATCTGTTTCAGAGAATTAAACAGGATCCGCATGGTCATCCCGTTCCTTTAAGAATCCTATGCTTCATGAGCTGGGAATCCACCATGGTTCTATATACTTCTCTATGCGTGGGCACAGGAAACTGGCTTGTTCCAAGAAGTATGTCTCAGAGCTTTTCAATTAACCAGTATGTTGAAAATCCTTTGCAGGTTTTCAGCGTTTCACCATAATTGTGATAACGTGTGTATGTGCCTACTAAAACCAAATATGGCTGCTACGGACATAACTATGCCGAGGCGTAGCTGACTTGGTGTTGCCTATTTTTGTCAGTGGAGACTGACAAGAAGCCATTCTTCTAAGTATCATCCCACCATCATTTCTCCATTGTTTAAAAATGCAGGGAAATTTTGCAAATTGGCATTATAATTAGTAGCTGGAGGGTACTTTTTTTTTTGTGGGGTCGGTCAGGATGGGTGTTCAGGCCCTCTGTCAGATCGCTGGTTTGTTTTTATTATCCCCAGAGAAGAGTAGTGGGCAAGTGTTTGGCAGGTGAAAAGTGCGGATTCTGTTTCAGAGAATTAAACAGGATCCGCATGGTCATCTCATTCCTTTAAGAATCCTTTGCTTCATCAGCTGGGATTACACCATGTTTCTATATACTCCTCTATGCGTGGGCAGAGGTACCTGGCTTGTTCCAAGAAGTATGCGGGAGAGTTTTCAAATTAACCAGTACGTTGAAAATTATTTGCAGGTGTTCAGCGTTTCACCATAATTTTGATAACGTTTGTATGTGCCTCCTGAAACCCAAGAAGGCTGCGACGGACATAACTATGCTGAGGAGTAGCTGACTTGGTGTTGCCTATTTTTGTTAGTGGAGACAGACAAGAAGCCATTCTTCTAAGTATCATCCCACCACCATTTTTCCATTGTTTTAAAATGCAGGGAAATTTTGCAAGTTAGCATTATAATTAGTAGCTGGAGGGTACGGTTTTTTTTTGTGTGTGGTCGATGTCGATGGGGGGGTCAGGCCCTCTGTCAGTTCGCTGGTTAGTTTTTATTATCCCCAGAGAGGAGAAGTGGGCATGTGTTTGGCAGGTGAAAAGGGCGGATTCTGTTTCAGAGAATTAACGATGATCCCCATGGTCATCCCGTTCCTTTAATAATCCTTTACTTCTTCAGCTGGAAATCCACGATGGTTCTATATACTCCTCTTTGCGTGGGAACAGGTAACTGACTTGTTCCAAGAAGTATGCCGCAGAGCTTTTCAATTAGGCAGTACGTTGAAAATTATTTGCAGGTGTTCAGCGTTTCACCATAATTGTGATAACGTTTGTTTATGCCTCCTGAAACCCAAGAAGGCTGCGACGGACATAACTATGCTGAGAAGTAGCTGACTTGGTGTTGCCTATTTTTGTTAGTGGAGACTGACAAGAAGCCATTCTTCTAAGTATCATCCCACCACCATTTTTCCATTGTTTTAAAATGCAGGGAAATTTTGCAAGTTAGCATTATAATTAGTAGCTGGAGGGCACGGTATTTTTGTGTGTGTGTGGTCGATGTGGATGGGGGGGTCAGGCCCTCTTTCAGCTCGCTGGTTAGTTTTTATTATCCCCAGAGAGGAGAAGTGGGCATGTGTTTGGCAGGTGAAAAGGGCGGATTCTGTTTCAGAGAATTAACGATGATCCCCAAGGCCATCCCGTTCCTTTAATAATCCTTTACTTCATCATCTGAAAATCCACCATGGTTCTATATACTCCTCTTTGCGTGGGAACAGGTAACTGGCTTGTTCCAAGAAGTATGCCGCAGAGCTTTTCAATTAACCAGTACGTTGAAAATTATTTGCAGGTGTTCAGCGTTTCACCATAATTGTGATAACGTTTGTTTGTGCCTCCTGAAACCCAAGAAGGCTGCGACGGACATAACTATGCTGAGGAGTAGCTGACTTGGTGTTGCCTATTTTTGTTAGTGGAGACTGACAAGAAGCCATTCTTCTAAGTATCATCCCACCACCATTTTTCCATTGTTTTAAAATGCAGGGAAATTTTGCAAGTTAGCATTATAATTAGTAGCTGGAGGGTACGGTTTTTTTTGTGTGTGTTTGGTCGATGTGGATGTGTTGATCAGGCCCTCTGTCAGTTTGCTGGTTAGTTTTTATTATCCCCAGAGAGGAGAAGTGGGCATGTGTTTGGCAGGAGAAAAGGGCGGATTCTGTTTCAGAGAATTAACCATGATCCCCATGGTCATCCCGTTCCTTTAATAATCCTTTTCTTCATCAGCTGGAAATCCACCATGGTTCTATATACTCCTCTTTGCGTGGGAACAGGTAACTGGCTTGTTCCATGAAGTACGCCGTAGAGCTTTTCAATTAACCAGTACGTTGAAAATTATTTGCAGGTGTTCAGCATTTCACCATAATTGTGATAACGTTTGTTTGTGCCTCCTGAAACCCAAGAAGGCTGCGACGGACATAACGATGCTGAGGCGTAGCTGACTTGGTTTTGCCTATTTTTGTTAGTGGAGACTGACAAGAATCCATTCTTCTAAGTATCATCTCACCATCATTTTTCCATTGTTTAAAAATCCAGGAAAATTTTGCATGTTAGCATTATAATTAGTAGCTGGAGGCTACGGTGTATTTTTTTTTTTTTTCCTGTGGGGTCGGTGTGGATGTGTTGGTCAGGCCCTCTGTCAGTTCGCTGGTTTGTTTTTATTATAACCAGAGAGGAGAAGTGGGCATGTGTTTGGCAAGAGAAAAGGGCCGATTCTGTTTCAGAGAATTAACGATGATCCCCATGGTCATCCCGTTCCTTTAATAATCCTTTACTTCATCAGCTGGAAATCCACCATGGTTCTATATACTCCTTTTTGCGTGGGAACAGGTAACTGGCTTGTTCCAAGAAGTATGCCGCAGAGCTTTTCAATTAACCACTACGTTGAAAATTATTTGCAGGTGTTCAGCGTTTCACCGTAATTGTGATAACGTTTGTTTGTGCCTCCTGAAACCCAAGAAGGCTGCGACGGACATAACTATGCTGAGGAGTAGCTGACTTGGTTTGGCCTATTTTTGTTAGTGGAGACTGACAAGAAGCCATTCTACTAAGTATCATCCCACCACCATTTTTCCATTGTTTTAAAATGCAGGGAAATTTTGCAAGTTAGCATTATAATTAGTAGCTGGAGTGTACGGTGTTTTTTTTTTTTTTTTTTTTTTTTTTCCTGTGGGGTCGGTGTGGAAGTGTTGGTCAGGCCCTCTGTTGTTTCGCTGGGTTGTTTTTATTATCCCCAGAGAGGAGAAGTGGGTATTAGTATGGCAGGTGAAAACTGCGGATCTGTTTCAGAGAATTAAACAGGATCCGCATGGTCATCCCGTTCCTTTAAGAATCCTATGCTTCATGAGCTGGGAATCCACCATGGTTCTATATACTTCTCTATGCGTGGGCACAGGAAACTGGCTTGTTCCAAGAAGTATGTCTCAGAGCTTTTCAATTAACCAGTATGTTGAAAATCCTTTGCAGGATTTCAGCGTTTCACCATAATTGTGATAACGTGTGTATGTGCCTACTAAAACCAAATATGGCTGCTACGGACATAACTATGCCGAGGCGTAGCTGACTTGGTGTTGCCTATTTTTGTCAGTGGAGACTGACAAGAAGCCATTCTTCTAAGTATCATCCCACCATCATTTCTCCATTGTTTAAAAATGCAGGGAAATTTTGCAAATTGGCATTATAATTAGTAGCTGGAGGGTACTTTTTTTTTTGTGGGGTCGGTCAGGATGGGTGTTCAGGCCCTCTGTCAGATCGCTGGTTTGTTTTTATTATCCCCAGAGAAGAGTAGTGGGCAAGTGTTTGGCAGGTGAAAAGTGCGGATTCTGTTTCAGAGAATTAAACAGGATCCGCATGGTCATCTCATTCCTTTAAGAATCCTTTGCTTCATCAGCTGGGATTACACCATGTTTCTATATACTCCTCTATGCGTGGGCAGAGGTACCTGGCTTGTTCCAAGAAGTATGCGGGAGAGTTTTCAAATTAACCAGTACGTTGAAAATTATTTGCAGGTGTTCAGCGTTTCACCATAATTTTGATAACGTTTGTATGTGCCTCCTGAAACCCAAGAAGGCTGCGACGGACATAACTATGCTGAGGAGTAGCTGACTTGGTGTTGCCTATTTTTGTTAGTGGAGACAGACAAGAAGCCATTCTTCTAAGTATCATCCCACCACCATTTTTCCATTGTTTTAAAATGCAGGGAAATTTTGCAAGTTAGCATTATAATTAGTAGCTGGAGGGTACGGTTTTTTTTTGTGTGTGGTCGATGTCGATGGGGGGGTCAGGCCCTCTGTCAGTTCGCTGGTTAGTTTTTATTATCCCCAGAGAGGAGAAGTGGGCATGTGTTTGGCAGGTGAAAAGGGCGGATTCTGTTTCAGAGAATTAACGATGATCCCCATGGTCATCCCGTTCCTTTAATAATCCTTTACTTCTTCAGCTGGAAATCCACGATGGTTCTATATACTCCTCTTTGCGTGGGAACAGGTAACTGACTTGTTCCAAGAAGTATGCCGCAGAGCTTTTCAATTAGGCAGTACGTTGAAAATTATTTGCAGGTGTTCAGCGTTTCACCATAATTGTGATAACGTTTGTTTATGCCTCCTGAAACCCAAGAAGGCTGCGACGGACATAACTATGCTGAGAAGTAGCTGACTTCGTGTTGCCTATTTTTGTTAGTGGAGACTGACAAGAAGCCATTCTTCTAAGTATCATCCCACCACCATTTTTCCATTGTTTTAAAATGCAGGGAAATTTTGCAAGTTAGCATTATAATTAGTAGCTGGAGGGCACGGTATTTTTGTGTGTGTGTGGTCGATGTGGATGGGGGGGTCAGGCCCTCTTTCAGCTCGCTGGTTAGTTTTTATTATCCCCAGAGAGGAGAAGTGGGCATGTGTTTGGCAGGTGAAAAGGGCGGATTCTGTTTCAGAGAATTAACGATGATCCCCATGGCCATCCCGTTCCTTTAATAATCCTTTACTTCATCATCTGAAAATCCACCATGGTTCTATATACTCCTCTTTGCGTGGGAACAGGTAACTGGCTTGTTCCAAGAAGTATGCCGCAGAGCTTTTCAATTAACCAGTACGTTGAAAATTATTTGCAGGTGTTCAGCGTTTCACCATAATTGTGATAACGTTTGTTTGTGCCTCCTGAAACCCAAGAAGGCTGCGACGGACATAACTATGCTGAGGAGTAGCTGACTTGGTGTTGCCTATTTTTGTTAGTGGAGACTGACAAGAAGCCATTCTTCTAAGTATCATCCCACCACCATTTTTCCATTGTTTTAAAATGCAGGGAAATTTTGCAAGTTAGCATTATAATTAGTAGCTGGAGGGTACGGTTTTTTTTGTGTGTGTTTGGTCGATGTGGATGTGTTGATCAGGCCCTCTGTCAGTTTGCTGGTTAGTTTTTATTATCCCCAGAGAGGAGAAGTGGGCATGTGTTTGGCAGGAGAAAAGGGCGGATTCTGTTTCAGAGAATTAACCATGATCCCCATGGTCATCCCGTTCCTTTAATAATCCTTTTCTTCATCAGCTGGAAATCCACCATGGTTCTATATACTCCTCTTTGCGTGGGAACAGGTAACTGGCTTGTTCCATGAAGTACGCCGTAGAGCTTTTCAATTAACCAGTACGTTGAAAATTATTTGCAGGTGTTGAGCATTTCACCATAATTGTGATATCGTTTGTTTGTGCCTCCTGAAACCCAAGAAGGCTGCGACGGACATAACGATGCTGAGGCGTAGCTGACTTGGTTTTGCCTATTTTTGTTAGTGGAGACTGACAAGAATCCATTCCTCTAAGTATCATCTCACCATCATTTTTCCATTGTTTAAAAATCCAGGAAAATTTTGCATGTTAGCATTATAATTAATAGCTGGAGGCTACGGTGTTTTTTTTTTTTTTTTTCCTGTGGGGTCGGTGTGGATGTGTTGGTCAGGCCCTCTGTCAGTTCGCTGGTTTGTTTTTATTATAACCAGAGAGGAGAAGTGGGCATGTGTTTGGCAAGAGAAAAGGGCCGATTCTGTTTCAGAGAATTAACGATGATCCCCATGGTCATCCCGTTCCTTTAATAATCCTTTACTTCATCAGCTGGAAATCCACCATGGTTCTATATACTCCTTTTTGCGTGGGAACAGGTAACTGGCTTGTTCCAAGAAGTATGCCGCAGAGCTTTTCAATTAACCACTACGTTGAAAGTTATTTGCAGGTGTTCAGCGTTTCACCGTAATTGTGATAAGGTTTGTTTGTGCCTCCTGAAACCTAAGAAGGCTGCGACGGACATAACTATGCTGAGGAGTAGCTGACTTGGTGTTGCCTATTTTTGTTAGTGGAGACTGACAAGAAGCCATTCTACTAAGTATCATCCCACCACCATTTTTCCATTGTTTTAAAATGCAGGGAAATTTTGCAAGTTAGCATTATAATTAGTAGCTGGAGTGTACGGTGTTTTTTTTTTTTTTTTTTTTTTTTTTTTCCTGTGGGGTCGGTGTGGAAGTGTTGGTCAGGCCCTCTGTCGGTTCGCTGGGTTGTTTTTATTATCCCCAGAGAGGAGAAGTGGGTATTAGTATGGCAGGTGAAAACTGCGGATCTGTTTCAGAGAATTAAACAGGATCCGCATGGTCATCCCGTTCCTTTAAGAATCCTATGCTTCATGAGCTGGGAATCCACCATGGTTCTATATACTTCTCTATGCGTGGGCACAGGAAACTGGCTTGTTCCAAGAAGTATGTCTCAGAGCTTTTCAATTAACCAGTATGTTGAAAATCCTTTGCAGGATTTCAGCGTTTCACCATAATTGTGATAACGTGTGTATGTGCCTACTAAAACCAAATATGGCTGCTACGGACATAACTATGCCGAGGCGTAGCTGACTTGGTGTTGCCTATTTTTGTCAGTGGAGACTGACAAGAAGCCATTCTTCTAAGTATCATCCCACCATCATTTCTCCATTGTTTAAAAATGCAGGGAAATTTTGCAAATTGGCATTATAATTAGTAGCTGGAGGGTACTTTTTTTTTTGTGGGGTCGGTCAGGATGGGTGTCCAGGCCCTCTGTCAGATCGCTGGTTTGTTTTTATTATCCCCAGAGAAGAGTAGTGGGCAAGTGTTTGGCAGGTGAAAAGTGCGGATTCTGTTTCAGAGAATTAAACAGGATCCGCATGGTCATCTCATTCCTTTAAGAATCCTTTGCTTCATCAGCTGGGATTACACCATGTTTCTATATATTCCTCTATGCGTGGGCAGAGGTACCTGGCTTGTTCCAAGAAGTATGCGGGAGAGTTTTCAAATTAACCAGTACGTTGAAAATTATTTGCAGGTGTTCAGCGTTTCACCATAATTTTGATAACGTTTGTATGTGCCTCCTGAAACCCAAGAAGGCTGCGACGGACATAACTATGCTGAGGAGTAGCTGACTTGGTGTTGCCTATTTTTGTTAGTGGAGACAGACAAGAAGCCATTCTTCTAAGTATCATCCCACCACCATTTTTCCATTGTTTTAAAATGCAGGGAAATTTTGCAAGTTAGCATTATAATTAGTAGCTGGAGGGTACGGTTTTTTTTGTGTGTGGTCGATGTGGATGGGGGGGTCAGGCCCTCTGTCAGTTCGCTGGTTAGTTTTTATTATCCCCAGAGAGGAGAAGTGGGCATGTGTTTGGCAGGTGAAAAGGGCGGATTCTGTTTCAGAGAATTAACGATGATCCCCATGGTCATCCCGTTCCTTTAATAATCCTTTACTTCTTCAGCTGGAAATCCACGATGGTTCTATATACTCCTCTTTGCGTGGGAACAGGTAACTGACTTGTTCCAAGAAGTATGCCGCAGAGCTTTTCAATTAACCAGTACGTTGAAAATTATTTGCAGGTGTTCAGCGTTTCACCATAATTGTGATAACGTTTGTTTATGCCTCCTGAAACCCAAGAAGGCTGCGACGGACATAACTATGCTGAGAAGTAGCTGACTTGGTGTTGCCTATTTTTGTTAGTGGAGACTGACAAGAAGCCATTCTTCTAAGTATCATCCCACCACCATTTTTCCATTGTTTTAAAATGCAGGGAAATTTTGCAAGTTAGCATTATAATTAGTAGCTGGAGGGTACGGTTTTTTTTTGTGTGTGGTCGATGTCGATGGGGGGGTCAGGCCCTCTGTCAGTTCGCTGGTTAGTTTTTATTATCCCCAGAGAGGAGAAGTGGGCATGTGTTTGGCAGGTGAAAAGGGCGGATTCTGTTTCAGAGAATTAACGATGATCCCCATGGTCATCCCGTTCCTTTAATAATCCTTTATTTCTTCAGCTGGAAATCCACGATGGTTCTATATACTCCTCTTTGCGTGGGAACAGGTAACTGACTTGTTCCAAGAAGTATGCCGCAGAGCTTTTCAATTAGGCAGTACGTTGAAAATTATTTGCAGGTGTTCAGCGTTTCACCATAATTGTGATAACGTTTGTTTATGCCTCCTGAAACCCAAGAAGGCTGCGACGGACATAACTATGCTGAGAAGTAGCTGACTTCGTGTTGCCTATTTTTGTTAGTGGAGACTGACAAGAAGCCATTCTTCTAAGTATCATCCCACCACCATTTTTCCATTGTTTTAAAATGCAGGGAAATTTTGCAAGTTAGCATTATAATTAGTAGCTGGAGGGCACGGTATTTTTGTGTGTGTGTGGTCGATTTGGATGGGGGGGTCAGGCCCTCTTTCAGCTCGCTGGTTAGTTTTTATTATCCCCAGAGAGGAGAAGTGGGCATGTGTTTGGCAGGTGAAAAGTGCGGATTCTGTTTCAGAGAATTAAACAGGATCCGCATGGTCATCTCATTCCTTTAAGAATCCTTTGCTTCATCAGCTGGGATTCCACCATGTTGCTATATACTCCTCTATGCGTGGGCACAGGTACCTGGCTTGTTCCAAGAAGTATGCCGCAGAGCTTTTCAATTAACCACTACGTTGAAAATTATTTGCAGGTTTTCAGCGTTTCACCATAATTTTGATAAAGTTTGTATGTGCCTCCTGAAACCCAAGAAGGCTGCGACGGTCATAACTATGCTGAGGAGCAGATGACTTGGTGTTGCCTATTTTTGTTAGTGGAGACAGACAAGAAGCCATTCTTCTAAGTATCATCCCACCACCATTTTTCCATGGTTTTAAAATGCAGGGAAATTTTGCAAGTTAGTATTATAATTAGTAGATGGAGGGTACGGTTTTTTTTTTGGTGTGGTCGATGTGGATGGGGGGGTCAGGCCCTCTGTCAGTTCGCTGGTTAGTTTTTATTATAACCAGAGAGGAGAAGTGGGCATGTGTTTGGCAAGAGAAAAGGGCGGATTCTGTTTCAGAGAATTAACGATGATCCCCATGGTCATCCCGTTCCTTTAATAATCCTTTACTTCATCAGCTGGAAATCCACCATGGTTCTATATACTCTTCTTTGCGTGGGAACAGGTAACTGGCTTGTTCCAAGAAGTATGCCGCAGAGCTTTTCAATTAACCACTACGTTCAAAATTATTTGCAGGTGTTCAGCGTTTCACCATAATTGTGATAACGTTTGTTTGTGCCTACTGAAACCCAAGAAGGCTGCGACGGACATAACTATGCTGAGGAGTAGCTGACTTGGTGTTGCCTATTTTTGTTAGTGGAGACTGACAAGAAGCCATTCTTCTAAGTATCATCCCACCACCATTTTTCCATCGTTTAAAAATGCAGGGAAATTTTGCAAGTTAGCATTATAATTAGTAGCTGGAGGGTACGGTTTTTTTTTTTTTTGTGTGTGGTCGATGTGGATGGGGGGGTCAGGCCCTCTGTCAGTTCGCTGGTTAGTTTTTATTATCCCCAGAGAGGAGAAGTGGGCATGTGTTTGGCAGGTGAAAAGGGCGGATTCTGTTTCGGAGAATTAACGATGATCCCCATGGTCATCCCGTTCCTTTAATAATCCTTTACTTCATCAGCTGGAAATCCACCATGGTTCTATATACTCCTCTTTGCGTGGGAACAGGTAACTGGCTTGTTCCAAGAAGTATGCCTCAGAGCTTTTCAATTAACCAGTACATTGAAAATTATTAGCAGGTGTTCAGCGTTTCACTATAATTGTGATAACGTTTGTTTGTGCCTCCTGAAACCCAAGAAGGCTGCCATGAACCTAACTATGCTGAGGCGTAGCTGACTTGGTTTTGCCTATTTTTGTTAGTGGAGACTGACAAGAATCCATTCTTCTAAGTATCATCTCACCATCATTTTTCCATTGTTTGAAAATGCAGGAAAATTTTGCAAGTTAGCATTATAATTAGTAGCTGGAGGCTACGGTGTTTTTTTTTTTTTTTTTCCTGTGGGGTCGGTGTGGATGTGTTGGTCAGGCCCTCTGTCAGTTCGCTGGTTTGTTTTTATTATCCCCAGAGAGGAGAAGTGGGTATTAGTATGGCAGGTGAAAACTGCGGATCTTTTTCAGAGAATTAAACAGGATCCGCATGGTAATCACGTTCCTTTAAGAATCCTTTGCTTCATGAGCTGGGAATCCACCATGGTTCTATATACTTCTCTATGCGTGGGCTCAGGAAACTGGCTTGTTCCAAGAAGTATGCCTCAGAGCTTTTCAATTAACCAGTATGTTGAAAATCCTTTGCAGGTTTTCAGCGTTTCACCATAATTGTGGTAACGTGTGTATGTGCCTACTGAAACCAAATATGGCTGCTATGGACATAACTGTGCTGAGGCGTAGCTGACTTGGTGTTGCCTATTTTTGTCAGTGGAGACTGACAAGAAGCCATTCTTCTAAGTATCATCCCACCACCATTTCTCCATTGTTTAAAAATGCAGGGAAATTTTGCAAATTGGCATTATAATTAATAGCTGGAGGGTACTTTTTTTTCTTTGTGGGGTCGGTCAGGATGGGTGTTCAGGCCCTCTGTCAGATCGCTGGTTTGTTTTTATTATCCCCAGAGAAGAGTAGTGGGCATGTGTTTGGCAGGTGAAAAGGGCGGATTCTGTTTCAGAGAATTAAGGATGATACCCATGGTCATCCCGTTTCTTTAATAATCCTTTACTTCGTCAGCTGGAAATCCACCATGGTTCTATATACTCCTCTTTGCGTGGGAACAGGTAACTGGCTTGTTCCAAGAAGTATGCCGCAGAGCTTTTCAATTAACCACTACGTTGAAAATTATTTGCAGGTGTTCAGCGTTTCACCATAATTGTGATAACGTTTGTTTGTGCCTCCTGAAACCCAAGAAGGCTGCGACGGACATAACTATGCTGAGTCGTAGCTGACTTGGTTTTGCCTATTTTTTTTAGTGGAGACTGACAAGAATCCATTCTTCTAAGTATCATCTCACCATCGTTTTTCCGTTGTTTAAAAATGCAGGAAAATTTTGCAAGTTAGCAGTATAATTAGTACCTGGAGGCTACGGTTTTTTTTTTTTTTTCCTGTGGGGTCGGTGTGGATGTGTTGGTCAGGCCCTCTGTCAGTTCGCTGGTTTGTTTTTATTATCCCCAGAGAGGAGAAGTGGGTATGTGTTTGGCAGGTGAAAACTGCGGATCTGTTTCAGAGAATTAAACAGGATCCGCATGGTTATCCCGTTCCTTTAAGAATCCTTTGCTTCATGAGCTGGGAATCCACCATGGTTCTATACACTTCTCTATGCGTGGGCACAGGAAAGTGGCTTCTTCCAAGAAGTATGCCTCAGAGCTTTTCAATTAACCAGTATGTTGAAAATCCTTTGCAGGTTTTCAGCGTTTCACCATAATTGTGATAACGTGTGTATGTGCCTACTGAAACCAAATATGGCTGCTCCGGACATAACTATGCCGAGGCGTAGCTGACTTGGTGTTGCCTATTTTTGTCAGTGGAGACTGACAAGAAGCCATTCTTCTAAGAAGCATCCCACCATCATTTCTCCATTGTTTAAAAATGCAGGGAAATTTTGCAAATTGGCATTATAATTAGTAGCTGGAGGGTACTTTTTTTTTGTGGGGTCGGTCAGGATGGGTGTTCAGGCCCTCTGTTAGATCGCTGGTTTGTTTTTATTATCCCCAGAGAAGAGTAGTGGGCATGTGTTTGGCAGGTGAAACGTGCGGATTCTGTTTCAGAGAATTAAACAGGATCCGCATGGTCATCTCATTCCTTTAAGAATCCTTTGCTTCATCAGCTGGGATTCCACCATGTTTCTATATACTCCTCTATGCGTCGGCACAGGTACCTGGCTTGTTCCAAGAAGTATGCTGGAGAGTTTTCAAATTAACCAGTACGTTGAAAATTATTTGCAGGTTTTCAGCGTTTCACCATAATTTTGATAACCTTTGTATGTGCCTCCTGAAACCCAAGAAGGCTGCGACGGACATAACTATGCTGAGGAGTAGCTGACTTGGTGTTGCCTATTTTTGTTAGTGGAGACTGACAAGAAGCCATTCTTCTAAGTATCATCCCACCACCATTTTTCCATTGTTTTAAAATGCAGGGAAATTTTGCAAGTTAGCATTATAGTTAGTAGCTGGAGGGTACGGTATTTTTTTGTGTGTGGTCGATGTGGATGGGGGGGTCAGGCCCTCTGTCAGTTCGCTGGTTAGTTTTTATTATCCCCAGAGAGGAGAAGTGGGCATGTGTTTGGCAGGTGAAAAGGGCGGATTCTGTTTCAGAGAATTAACGATGATCCCCATGGTCATTCCGTTCCTTTAATAATCCTTTACTTCATCAGCTGGAAATCCACCATGGTTCTATGTACTCCTCTTTGCGTGGGAACAGGTAACTGGCTTGTTCCAAGAAGTATGCCGCAGAGCTTTTCAATTAACCACTACGTTGAAAATTATTTGCAGGTGTTCAGCGTTTCACCATAATTGTGATAACGTTTGTTTGTGCCTCCTGAACCCCAAGAAGGCTGCGACGGAGATAACTATGCTGAGGCGTAGCTGACTTGGTTTTGCCTATTTTTGTTAGTGGAGACAGACAAGAAGCCATTCTTCTAAGTATCATCCCACCACGATTTTTCCATTGTTTTAAAATGCAGGGAAATTTTGCAAGTTAGCATTATAATTAGTAGCTGGAGGGTACGGTTTTTTTTAAGTCTGGTCGATGTGGATGGGGGGGTCAGGCCCTCTGTCAGTTCGATGGTTAGTTTTTATTATCCCCAGAGAGGAGAAATGGGCATGTGTTTGGCAGGTGAAAAGTGGGGATTCTGTTTCAGAGAATTAACGATGATCCCCATGGTCATCCCGTTCCTTTAATAATCCTTTACTTCATCAGCTGGAAATCCACCATGGTTCTATGTACTCCTCTTTGCGTGGGAACAGGTAACTGGCTTGTTCCAAGAAGTATGCCGCAGAGCCTTTCAATTAACCACTACGTTGAAAATTATTTGCAGGTGTTGAGCGTTTCACCATAATTGTGATAACGTTTGTTTGTGCATCCTGAAACCCAAGAAGGCTGCGACGGACATAACTATGCTGAGGAGTAGCTGACTTTGTGTTGCCTATTTATGTTAGTGGAGACTGACAAGAAGCCATTCTTCTAAGTATCATCCCACCACCATTTTTCCATTGTTTTCAAATGCAGGGAAATTTTGCAAGTTAGCATTATAATTAGTAGCTGGAGGGTACAGTTTTTTTTTTGTGTGTGGTCGATGTGGATGGGGGCGTCAGGCCCTCTGTCAGTTCGCTGGTTAGTTTTTATTATCCCCGGAGAGGAGAAGTGGGCATGTGTTTGGCAGGTAAAAAGGGTGGATTCTGTTTCAGAGAATTAACGATGATCCCCATGGTCATCCCGTTTCTTTAATAATCCTTTACTTCTTCAGCTGGAAATCCACCATGGTTCTATATACTCCTCTTTGCGTGGGCACAGGAAACTGGCTTGTTCCAAGAAGTATGCCGCAGAGCTTTTCAATTAACCACTACGTTGAAAATTATTTGCAGGTGTTCAGCGTTTCACCATAATTGTGATAACGTTTGTTTGTGCCTCCTGAAACCCAAGATGGCTGCCACGAACGTAACGATGCTGAGGCGTAGCTGACTTGGTTTTGCCAATTTTTGTTAGTGGAGACTGACAAGAATCCATTCTTCTAAGTATCATCTCACCATCATTTTTCCATTGTTTAAAAATGCAGGAAAATTTTGCAAGTTAGCATTATAATTAGTAGCTGGAGGCTAGAGTGTTTTTTTTTTTTTTTTTCCTGTGGGGTCGGTGTGGATGTGTTGGTCATGCCCTCTGTCAGTTTGCTGGTTTGTTTTTATTATCCCCAGAGAGGAGAAGTGGGTATTAGTATGGCAGGTGAAAACTGCGGATCTGTTTCAGAGAATTAAACAGGATCCGCATGGTAATCCCGTTCCTTTAAGAATCCTTTGCTTCATGAGCTGGGAATCCACCATGGTTCAATATACTTCTCTATGCGTGGGCACAGGAAACTGGCTTGTTCCAAGAAGTATGCCTCAGAGCTTTTCAATTAACCAGTATGTTGAAAATCCTTTGCAGGTTTTCAGCGTTTCACCATAATTGTGATAACGTGTGTATGTGCCTACTGAAACCAAATATGGCTGCTACGGACATAACTATGCTGAGGAGTAGCTGACTTGGTGTTGCCTATTTTTGTTAGTGGAGACTGACAAGAAGCCATTCTTCTAAGTATCATCCCACCACCATTTTTCCATTGTTTTAAAATGCAGGGAAATTTTGCAAGTTAGCATTATAATTAGTAGCTGGGGGGTACGTTTTTTTTTTGTGTGTGGTCGATGTGGATGGGGGGGGATCAGGCCCTCTGTCATTTCGCTGGTTAGTTTTTATTATCCCCAGAGAGGAGAAGTGGGCATGTGTTTGGCAGGTGAAAAGGGCGGATTCTGTTTCAGAGAATTAACGATGATCCCCATGGTCATCCCGTTCCTTTAATAATCCTTTACTTCATCAGCTGGAAATCCACCATGGTTCTATATACTCCTCTTTGCGTGGGAACAGGTAACTGGCTTGTTCCAAGAAGTATGCCGCAGAGCTTTTCAATTAACCAGTACGTTGAAAATTATTTGCAGGTGTTCAGCGTTTCACCATAATTGTGATAACGTTTGTTTGTGCCTCCTGAAACCCAAGACGGCTGCGACGGAGATAACTATGCTGAGGCGTAGCTGACTTGGTTTTGCCTATTTTTGTTAGTGGAGACAGACAAGAAGCCATTCTTCTAAGTATCATCCCACCACCATTTTTCCATTGTTTTAAAATGCAGGGAAATTTTGCAAGTTAGCATTATAATTAGTAGCTGGATGGTACGTTTTTTTTTATGTCTGGTCGATGTGGATGGGAGGGTCAGGCCCTCTGTCAGTTCGATGGTTAGTTTTTATTATCCCCAGAGAGGAGAAGTGGGCATGTGTTTGGCAGGTGAAAAGTGCGGATTCTGATTCAAAGAATTAACGATGATCCCCATGGTCATCCCGTTCCTTTAATAATCCTTTATTTCATCAGCTGGAAATCCACCATGGTTCTCTATACTCCTCTTTGGGTGGGAACAGGTAACTGGCTTGTTCCAAGAAGTATACCGCAGAGCTTTTCAATTAACCAGTACGTTGAAAATTATTTGCAGGTGTTCAGCGTTTCACCATAATTGTCATAACGTTTGTTTGTGCCTCCTGAAACCCAAGAATGCTGGGACGGACATAACTATGCTGAGGATTAGCTGACTTGGTGTTGCCTATTTTTGTTAGTGGAGACTGACAAGAAGTCATTCTTCTAAGTATCATCCCACCACCATTTTTCCATTGTTTTAAAATGCAGGGAAATTTTGCAAGTTAGCATTATAATTAGTAGCTGGAGGGTACGGTTTTTTTTTGTGTGTGGTCGATGTGGATGGGAGGGTCAGGCCCTCTGTCAGTTCGCTGGTTAGTTTTTATTATCCTCAGAGAGGAGAAGTGGGCATGTGTTTGGCAGGTGAAAAGGGCGGATTCTGTTTCAGAGAATTAACGATGATCCCCATGGTCATCCCGTTTCTTTAATAATCCTTTACTTCGTCAGCTGGAAATCCACCATGGTTCTATATACTCCTCTTTGCGTGGGAACAGGTAACTGGCTTGTTCCAAGAAGTATGCCGCAGAGCTTTTCAATTAACCACTACGTTGAAAATTATTTGCAGGTGTTCAGCGTTTCACCATAATTGTGATAACGTTTGTTTGTGCCTCCTGAAACCCAAGAAGGCTGCGACGGAGATAACTATGCTGAGGCGTAGCTGACTTGGTTTTGCCTATTTTTGTTAGTGGAGACAGACAAGAAGCCATTCTTCTAAGTATCATCCCACCACCATTTTTCCATTGTTTTAAAATGCAGGGAAATTTTGCAAGTTAGCATTATAATTAGTAGCTGGAGGGTACGGTTTTTTTTATGTCTGGTCGATGTGGATGGGGGGGTCAGGCCCTCTGTCAGTTCGATGGTTAGTTTTTATTATCCCCAGAGAGGAGAAATGGGCATGTGTTTGGCAGGTGAAAAGTGGGGATTCTGTTTCAGAGAATTAACGATGATCCCCATGGTCATCCCGTTCCTTTAATAATCCTTTACTTCATCAGCTGGAAATCCACCATGGTTCTATGTACTCCTCTTTGCGTGGGAACAGGTAACTGGCTTGTTCCAAGAAGTATGCCGCAGAGCCTTTCAATTAACCACTACGTTGAAAATTATTTGCAGGTGTTGAGCGTTTCACCATAATTGTGATATCGTTTGTTTGTGCATCCTGACACCCAAGAAGGCTGCGACGGACATAACTATGCTGAGGTGTAGCTGACTTTGTGTTGCCTATTTATGTTAGTGGAGACTGACAAGAAGCCATTCTTCTAAGTATCATCCCACCACCATTTTTCCATTGTTTTCAAATGCAGGGAAATTTTGCAAGTTAGCATTATAATTAGTAGCTGGAGGGTACAGTTTTTTTTGTGTGTGTGGTCGATGTGGATGGGGGCGTCAGGCCCTCTGTCAGTTCGCTGGTTAGTTTTTATTATCACCGGAGAGGAGAAGTGGGCATGTGTTTGGCAGGTAAAAAGGGTGGATTCTGTTTCAGAGAATTAACGATGATCCCCATGGTCATCCCGTTCCTTTAATAATCCTTTACTTCTTCAGCTGGAAATCCACCATGGTTCTATATACTCCTCTTTGCGTGGGCACAGGAAACTGGCTTGTTCCAAGAAGTATGCCGCAGAGCTTTTCAATTAACCACTACGTTGAAAATTATTTGCAGGTGTTCAGCGTTTCACCATAATTGTGATAACGTTTGTTTGTGCCTCCTGAAACCCAAGATGGCTGCCACGAACGTAACGATGCTGAGGCGTAGCTGACTTGGTTTTGCCAATTTTTGTTAGTGGAGACTGACAAGAATCCATTCTTCTAAGTATCATCTCACCATCATTTTTCCATTGTTTAAAAATGCAGGAAAATTTTGCAAGTTAGCATTATAATTAGTAGCTGGAGGCTAGAGTGTTTTTTTTTTTTTTTTTCCTGTGGGGTCGGTGTGGATGTGTTGGTCATGCCCTCTGTCAGTTTGCTGGTTTGTTTTTATTATCCCCAGAGAGGAGAAGTGGGTATTAGTATGGCAGGTGAAAACTGCGGATCTGTTTCAGAGAATTAAACAGGATCCGCATGGTAATCCCGTTCCTTTAAGAATCCTTTGCTTCATGAGCTAGGAATCCACCATGGTTCAATATACTTCTCTATGCGTGGGCACAGGAAACTGGCTTGTTCCAAGAAGTATGCCTCAGAGCTTTTCAATTAACCAGTATGTTGAAAATCCTTTGCAGGTTTTCAGCGTTTCACCATAATTGTGATAACGTGTGTATGTGCCTACTGAAACCAAATATGGCTGCTACGGACATAACTATGCTGAGGAGTAGCTGACTTGGTGTTGCCTATTTTTGTTAGTGGAGACTGACAAGAAGCCATTCTTCTAAGTATCATCCCACCACCATTTTTCCATTGTTTTAAAATGCAGGGAAATTTTGCAAGTTAGCATTATAATTAGTAGCTGGGGGGTACGTTTTTTTTTTGTGTGTGGTCGATGTGGATGGGGGCGGGTCAGGCCCTCTGTCAGTTCGCTGGTTAGTTTTTATTATCCCCAGAGAGGATAAGTGGGCATGTGTTTGGCAGGTGAAAAGGGCGGATTCTGTTTCAGAGAATTAACAATGATCCCCATGGTCATCCCGTTCCCTTAATAATCCTTTACTTCATCAGCTGGAAATCCACCATGGTTCTATATACTCCTCTTTGCGTGGGAACAGGTAACTGGCTTGTTCCAAGAAGTATGCCGCAGAGCTTTTCAATTAACCAGTACGTTGAAAATTATTTGCAGGTGTTCAGCGTTTCACCATAATTGTGATAACGTTTGTTTGTGCCTCCTGAAACCCAAGACGGCTGCGACGGAGATAACTATGCTGAGGCGTAGCTGACTTGGTTTTGCCTATTTTTGTTAGTGGAGACAGACAAGAAGCCATTCTTCTAAGTATCATCCCACCACCATTTTTCCATTGTTTTAAAATGCAGGGAAATTTTGCAAGTTAGCATTATAATTAGTAGCTGGATGGTACGTTTTTTTTTATGTCTGGTCGATGTGGATGGGAGGGTCAGGCCCTCTGTCAGTTCGATGGTTAGTTTTTATTATCCCCAGAGAGGAGAAGTGGGCATGTGTTTGGCAGGTGAAAAGTGCGGATTCTGATTCAGAGAATTAACGATGATCCCCATGGTCATCCCGTTCCTTTAATAATCCTTTATTTCATCAGCTGGAAATCCACCATGGTTCTCTATACTCCTCTTTGGGTGGGAACAGGTAACTGGCTTGTTCCAAGAAGTATACCGCAGAGCTTTTCAATTAACCAGTACGTTGAAAATTATTTGCAGGTGTTCAGCGTTTCACCATAATTGTCATAACGTTTGTTTGTGCCTCCTGAAACCCAAGAATGCTGGGACGGACATAACTATGCTGAGGATTAGCTGACTTGGTGTTGCCTATTTTTGTTAGTTGAGACTGACAAGAAGTCATTCTTCTAAGTATCATCCCACCACCATTTTTCCATTGTTTTAAAATGCAGGGAAATTTTGCAAGTTAGCATTATAATTAGTAGCTGGAGGGTACGGTTTTTTTTTGTGTGTGGTCGATGTGGATGGGAGGGTCAGGCCCTCTGTCAGTTCGCTGGTTAGTTTTTATTATCCTCAGAGAGGAGAAGTGGGCATGTGTTTGGCAGGTGAAAAGGGCGGATTCTGTTTCAGAGAATTAACGATGATCCCCATGGTCATCCCGTTTCTTTAATAATCCTTTACTTCGTCAGCTGGAAATCCACCATGGTTCTATATACTCCTCTTTGCGTGGGAACAGGTAACTGGCTTGTTCCAAGAAGTATGCCACAGAGCTTTTCAATTAACCACTACGTTGAAAATTATTTGCAGGTGTTCAGCGTTTCACCATAATTGTGATAACGTTTGTTTGTGCCTCCTGAAACCCAAGAAGGCTGCGACGGACATAACTATGCTGAGTCGTAGCTGCCTTGGTTTTGCCTATTTATGTTAGTGGAGACTGACAAGAATCCATTCTTCTAAGTATCATCTCACCATCATTTTTCCGTTGTTTAAAAATGCAGGAAAATTTTGCAAGTTAGCAGTATAATTAGTACCTGGAGGCTACGGTTTTTTTTTTTTTTCCTGTGGGGTCGGTGTGGATGTGTTGGTCAGGCCCTCTGTCAGTTCGCTGGTTTGTTTTTATTATCCCCAGAGAGGAGAAGTGGGTATTAGTATGGCAGGTGAAAACTGCGGATCTGTTTCAGAGAATTAAACAGGATCCGCATGGTAATCCCGTTCCTTTAAGAATCCTTTGCTTCATGAGCTGGGAATCCACCATCGTTCTATATACTACTCTATGCGTGGGCACAGGAAACTGGCTTGTTCCAAGAAGTATGCCTCAGAGCTTTTCAATTAACCAGTATGTTGAAAATCCTTTGCAGGTTTTCAGCGTTTCACCATAATTGTGATAACGTGTGTATGTGCCTACTGAAACCAAATATGGATGCTCCGGACATAACTATGCCGAGGCGTAGCTGACTTGGTGTTGCCTATTTTTGTCAGTGGAGACTGACAAGAAGCCATTCTTCTTAGTATCATCCCACCATCATTTCTCCATTGTTTAAAAATGCACGGAAATTTTGCAAATTGGCATTATAATTAGTAGCTGGAGGGTACTTTTTTTTTGTGTGGTCGGTCAGGATGGGTGTTCAGGCCCTCTGTCAGATCGCTGGTTTGTTTTTATTATCCCCAGAGAAGAGTAGTGGGCATGTGTTTGGCAGGTGAAAAGTGCGGACTCTGTTTCAGAGAATTAAACAGGATCCGCCTGGTCATCTCATTCCTTTAAGAATCATTTACTTCATCAGCTGGAAATCCACCATGGTTCTATATACTCCTCTTTGCGTGGGAACAGGTAACTGGCTTGTTCCAAGAAGTATACCGCAGAGCTTTTCAATTAACCACTACGTTGAAAATTATTTGCAGGTGTTCAGCGTTTCACCATAATTTTGATAACGTTTTTATGTGCCTCCTGAAACCGAAGAAGGCTGTGACGGACATAACTATGCTGAGGAGTAGCTGACGTGGTGTTGCCTATTTTTGTTAGTGGAGACAGACAAGAAGCCATTCTTCTAAGTATCATCCCACCACCATTTTTCCATTGTTTTAAAATGCAGGGAAATTTTGCAAGTTAGCATTATAATTAGTAGCTGGAGGGTACGGTTTTTTTGTGTGTGTGGTGGATGTGGATGGGGGCTCAGGCCCTCTGTCAGTTCGCTGGTTAGTTTTTATTATCCCCAGAGAGGAGAAGTGGGCATGTGTTTGGCAGGTGAAAAGTGCAGATTCTGTTTCAGAGAATTAACGATGATCCCCATGGTCATCTCGTTCCTTTAATAATCCTTTACTTCATCAGCTGGAAATCCACCATGGTTCTATATACTCCTCTTTGCGTGGGAACAGGTAACTGGCTTGTTCCAAGGAGTATGCCGCAGAGATTTTCAATTAACCACTACGTTGAAAATTATTTGCAGGTGTTCAGCGTTTCACCATAATTGTCATAACGTTTGTTTGTGCATCCTGAAACCCAAGAAGGCTGCGACAGACATAACTATGCTGAGGAGTATCTGACTTGGTGTTCCCTATTTTTGTTAGTGGAGACTGACAAGAATCCATTCTTCTAAGTATCATCCCACCACCATTTTTCAATTGTTTTAAAATGCAGGGAACTTTTGCAAGTTAGCATTATAATTAGTAGCTGGAGGGTACGGTTTTTTTTTTCTGTGTGGTCGATGTGGATGGGGGGGTCAGGCCCTCTGTCAATTCGCTGGTTAGTTTCTATTATCCCCAGAGAGGAGAAGTGGGCATGTGTTTGGCAGGTGAAAAGGACGGATTCTGTTTCAGAGAATTAACGAAGATCCCCATGTCATCCCGTTCCTTTAATAATCCTTTACTTCATCAGCTGGAAATCCACCATGGTTCTATATACTCCTCTTTGCGTGGGAACAGGTAACTGACTTGTTCCAAGAAGTATGCCGCAGAGCTTTTCAATTAACCACTACGTTGAAAATTATTTGCAGGTTTTCAGCGTTTCACCATAATTGTGATAACGTTTGTTTGTGCCTCCTGAAACCCAAGAAGGCTGCGACGGACATAACTGTGCTGAGGAGTTGCTGACATGGTGTTGCCTATTTTTGTTAGTGGAGACTGACAAGAAGCCATTCTTCTAAGTATCATCCCACCACCATTTTTCCATTTTTTTAAAATGCAGGGAAATTTTGCCAGTTAGCATTATAATTAGTAGCTGGAGGCTACGGTGTTTTTTTTTTTTTTTCCTGTGGGGTCGGTGTGGATGTGTTGGTCAGGCCCTCTGTCAGTTCGCTGGTTTGTTTTTATTATCCCCAGAGAGGAGAAGTGGGTATTAGTATGGCAGGTGAAAACTGCGGATCTGTTTCAGAGAATTAAGCAGGATCCGCATGGTAATCCCGTTCCTTTAAGAATCCTTTGCTTCATGAGCTGGGAATCCACCATGGTTCTGTATACTTCTCTATGCGTGGGGACAGGAAACTGGCTTGTTCCAAGAAGTATGCCTCAGAGCTTTTCAATTAACCAGTATGTTGAAAATCCTTTGCAGGTTTTCAGCGTTTCACCATAATTGTGATAACGTGTGTATGTGCCTACTGAAACCAAATATGGCTGCAAGGACATAACTATGCTGAGGCGTAGCTGACTTGGTGTTGCCTATTTTTGTCAGTGGAGATTGACAAGAAGCCATTCTTCAAAGTATCATCCCACCATCATTTCTCCATTGTTTAAAAATGCAGGGAAATTTTGCAAATTGGCATTATAATTAGTAGCTGGAGGGTACATTTTTTTTTTTGTGGGGTCGGTCAGGATGGGTGTTCAGGCCCTCTGTCAGATCGCTGGTTTGTTTTTATTATCCCCGGAGAAGAGTAGTGGGCATGTGTTTGGCAGGTGAAAAGTGCGGATTCTGTTTCAGAGAATTAAACGGGATCCGCATGGTCATCTCATTCCTTTAAGAATCCTTTGCTTCATCAGCTGGGATTCCACCATGTTTCTATATACTCCTCTATGCGTGGGCACAGGTACCTGGCTTGTTCCAAGAAGTATGCTGGAGAGTTTTCAAATTAACCAGTACGTTTAAATTTATTTGCAGGTTTTCAGCGTTTCACCATAATTTTGATAAGGTTTGTGTGTGCCTCCTGAAACCCAAGAAGGCTGCGACGGACATAACTATGCTGAGAAGTAGCTGACTTGGTGTTGCCTATTTTTGTTAGTGGAGACTGACAAGAAGCCATTCTTCTAAGTATCATCCCACCACCATTTTTCCATTGTTTTAAAATGCAGGCAAATTTTGCAAGTTAGCATTATAATTAGTAGCTCCAGGGTACGGTTTTTTTTTTTTTGTGTGTGGTCGATGTCGATGTGGGGGTCAGGCCCTCTGTCAGTTCGATGGTTAGTTTTTATTATCCCCAGAGAGGAGAAGTGGGCATGTGTTTGGCAGGTGAAAAGGGCGGATTCTGTTTCAGAGAATTAACGATGATCCCCATGGTCATCCCGTTCCTTTAATAATCCTTTACTTCATCAGCTGGAAATCCACCATGGTTCTCTCTACTCCTCCTTGCGTGGGAACAGGTAATTGGCTTGTTCCAAGAAGTATGCCGCAGAGCTTTTCAATTAACCAGTACGTTGAAAATTATTTGCAGGTGTTCAGCGTTTCACCATAATTGTGATAACGTTTGTTTGTGCCTCCTGAAACCCAAGAAGGCTGTGACGGACATAACTATGCTGAGGAGTAGCTGACTTGGTGTTGCCTATTTTTGTTAGTGGAGACTGACAAGAAGCCATTCTTCTAAGTATCATCCCACCACCATTTTTCCATTGTTTTAAAATGCAGGGAAATTTTGCAAGTTAGCATTATAATTAGTAGCTGGAGGGTACGGTTTTTTTTTTGTGTGTGTGTGGTCGATGTGGATGTGGGGGTCAGGCACTCTGTCAGTTCGCTGGTTAGTTTTTATTATCCCCAGAGAGGAGAAGTGGGCATGTGTTTGGCAGGTGAAAAGGGCGGATTCTGTTTCAGAGAATTAACGATGATCCCCATGGTCATCCCGTTCCTTTAATAATCCTTTACTTCATCAGCTGGAAATCCACCATGGTTCTATATACTCCTCTTTGCGTGGGAACAGGTAACTGGCTTGTTCTAAGAAGTATGCCGCAGAGCTTTTCAATTAACCAGTACGTTGAAAATTATTTGCAGGTGTTCAGCGTTTCACCATAATTGAGATAACGTTTGTTTGTGCCTCCTGAAACGCAAGAAGGCTGTGACGGACATAACTATGCTGAGGAGTAGCTGACTTGGTGTTGCCTATTTTTGTTAGTGGAGACTGACAAGAATCCATTCTTCTAAGTATCATTCCACCACTATTTTTCCAGTGTTTTAAAATGCAGCGAAATTTTGCAAGTTAGCATTATGATTAGTAACTGGAGGGTACGGTTTTTTTTTTGTATGTGGTCGATGTGGATGGGGGGGTCTGGCCCTCTGTCAGTTCGCTGGTTAGTTTTTATTATCCCCAGAGAGGAGAAGTGGGCATGTGTTTGGCAGGTGAAAAGGGCGGATTCTGTTTCAGAGAATGAAACAGGATCCGCATGCTCATCCCGTTCCTTTAGGAAACATTTGCTTCATCAGCTGGGAATCCACCATGGTTCTATATACTCCTCTATGTTTGGGCACACGTAACTGGCTTGTTCCAAGAAGTATGCCGCAGAGCTTTCAAATTAAGCAGTACGTTGAAAATTATTTGCAGGCTTTCACCGTTTCACCATAATTATTATAATGTTTGTATGTGTCTCCTGAAACCCAATATGGCTGCCGCGAACATAAGTATGCTGAGGCGTAGCTGACTTCCTGTTGCCTATTTTTGTTAGTGGAGACTGACAAGAAGCCATTCTTCTAAGTATCATCCCACCATCATTTTTCCATTGTTTAAAAATACAGGGAAATTTTGCAAGTTATCATTATAATTACTAGCTGGAGGGTACTTTTTTTTTGTGGGGTCGGTCAGGATGGGTGTTCCGGCCCTCTGTCAGATTGCTGGTTTGTTTTTATTATCCCCAGAGAAGAGTAGTGGGCATGTGTTTGGCAGGTGAAAAGTGCGGATTCTGTTTCAGAGAATTAAACAGGATCTGCATGGTCATCTCATTCCTTTAAGAATCCTTTGCTTCATCAGCTGGGATTCCACCATGTTTCTATATACTCCTCTATGCGTGGGCACAGGTACCTGGCTTGTTCCAAGAAGTATGCTGGAGAGTTTTCAAATTAACCAGTACGTTGAAAATTATTTGCTGGTTTTCAGCGTTTCACCATAATTTTGATAACGTTTGTATGTGCCTCCTGAAACCCAAGAAGGCTGCGATGGACATAACTATACTGAGGAGTAGCTGACTTGGTGTTGCCTATTTTTGTTAGTGGAGACAGACAAGAAGCCATTCTTCTAAGTATCATCCCACCACCATTTTTCCATTGTTTTAAAAGTCAGGGAAATTTTGCAAGTTAGCATTATAGTTAGTAGCTGGAGGGTACGGTTTTATTTTTGTGTGTGGTCGATTTGGATGGGGGTGTGAGGCCCTCTGTCAGTTCGCTGGTTAGTTTTTATTATCCCCAGAGAGGAGAAGTGGGCATGTGTTTGGCAGGTGAAAAGTGCGGATTCTGTTTCAGAGAATGAAACAGGATCCGCATGCTCATCCCGTTCCTTTAGGAAACTTTTGCTTCTTCAGCTGGGAATCCACCATGGTTCTATATACTCCTCTATGTTTGGGCACAGGTAACTGCCTTGTTCCTAGAAGTATGCCGCAGAGCTTTTCAATTAAGCAGTACGTTGAAAATTATTAGCAGGTTTTCAGCGTTTCACCATAATTTTCATAACGTTTGTATGTGCCTCCTGAAACCGAAGAGGCTGCGACGGACATAACTATGCTGAGGAGTAGCTGACTTGGTGTTGCCTATTTTTGTTAGTGGAGACAGACAAGAAGCCATTTTTCTAAGTATCATCCCACCACCATTTTTCCATTGTTTAAAATGCAGGGAAATTTTGCAAGTTAGCATTATAACTAGTAGCTGGAGGGTACGGTTTTTTTTGTGTGTGTGTGTGGACGATGTGGATGGGGGGGTCAGGCCCTCTGTCAGTTCGCTGGTTATTTTTTATTATCCCCAGAGAGGAGAAGTGGGCATGTGTTTGGCAGGTGAAAAGGGCGGATTCTGTTTCAGAGAATTAACGATGATCCCCATGGTTATACCGTTCCTTTAATAATCCTTTACTTCATCAGCTGGAAATCCACCACGGTTCTATATACTCCTCTTTGCGTGGGAACAGGTAACTGGCTTGTTCCAAGAAGTATGCCGCAGAGCTTTTCAATTAACCACTACGTTGAAAATTATTTGCAGGTGTTCAGCATTTCACCATAATTGTGATAACGTTTGTTTGTGCCTCCTGAAACCCAAGAAGGCTGCGACGGACATAACTATGCTGAGGAGTAGCTGACTTGGTGTTGCCTATTTTTGTTAGTGGAGACTGACAAGACGCCATTCTTCTAAGTATCATCCCACCACCATTTTTCCATTGTTTTAAAATGCAGGGAAATTTTGCAAGTTAGCATTATAATTAGTAGCTGGAGGGTACGGTTTTATTTTTTTGTGTGGTCGATGTGGATGGGGGGGTCAGGCCCTCTGTCAGTTCGCTGGTTAGTTTTTATTATCTCCAGAGGAGAAGTGTGCATGTGTTTGGCAGGTGAGAAGGGCGGATTCTGTTTCAGAGAATTAACGATGATCCCCATGGTCATCCCGTGACGTTAATAATCCTTTACTTCATCAGCTGGAAATCCACCGTGGTTCTATATACTCCTCTTTGCGTGGGAACAGGTAACTGGCTTGTTCCGAGAAGTATGCCGCAGAGCTTTTCAATTAACCACTACGTTGAAAATTATTTGCAGGTGTTCAGCGTTTCACCATAATTGTGATAACGTTTGTTTGTGCCTCCTGAAACAGAAGAAGGCTGCCACGGACATAACTATGTTGAGGTGTAGCTGACTTGGTTTTGCCAATTTTTGTTAGTGGAGACTGACAAGAATCCATTCTTCTAAGTATCATCTCACCATCATTTTTCCATTGTTTAAAAATGCAGGAAAATTTTGCAATTTAGCATTATAATTAGTAGCTGGAGGCTATGGTGTTTTTTTTTTTTTCCTGTGGGGTCGGTGTATGTGTTGGACAGGCCCTCAGTCAGTTCGCTGGTTTGTTTTTATTATCCCCAGAGAGGAGAAGTGGGCATGTGTTTGGCAGGTGAAAAGTGCGGATTCTGTTTCAGAGAATTAAACAGGATCTGCATGGTCATCTCATTCCTTTAAGAATCCTTTGCTTCATCAGCTGCGATTCCACCATGTTTCTATATACTCCTCTATGTGTGGGCACAGGTACCTGGCTTGTTCCAAATAGTATGCTGGAGAGTTTTCAAATTAACCAGTACGTTGGAAATTATTTGCAGGTTTTCAGCGTTTCACCATAATTTTGATAACGTTTGTAAGTGCCTCCTGAAACCCAAGAAGGCAGCGACGGACATAACTATGCTGAGGAGTAGCTGACTTGGTGTTGCCTATTTTTGTTAGTGGAGACAGACAAGAAGCCATTCTTCTAAGTATCATCCCACCACCATTTTTCCATTGTTTTAAAATGCAGGGAAATTTTGCAAGTTAGCATTATAATTAGTAGCTGGAGGGTACGGTTTTTTTTTTGTGTGTTGTCGATGTGGATGGGGGGGTCAGGCCCTCTGTCAGTTCGCTGGTTAGTTTTTATTATCCCCAGAGAGGAGAAGTGGGCATGTGTTTGGCAGGTGAAAAGGGCAGATTCTGTTTCAGAGAATTAACGATGATCCCCATGGTCATCCCGTTCCTTTAATAATCCTTTACTTCATCAGCTGGAAATCCACTATAGTTCTATATACTCCTCTTTGCGTGGGAACAGGTAACTGGCTTGTTCCAAGAAGTATGCCTCAGAGCTTTTCAATTAACCAGTACGTTGAAAATTATTTGCAGGTGTTCAGCGTTTCACCATAATTGTGATAACGTTTGTTTGTGCCTCCTGAAACCCAAGAAGGCTGCGACGGACATAACGATGCTGAGGCGTAGCTGACTTGGTTTTGCCTATTTTTGTTAGTGGAGACTGACAAGAAGCCATTCTTCTAAGTATCATCGCACCATCATTTCTCCATTGTTTAAAAATGCAGGGAAGTTTTGCAAATTGGCATTATAATTAGTAGCTGTAGGATATATTCTTTTTGTCGGGTCGGTCAGGATGGGTGTTCAGGCCCTCTGTCAGATCGCTGGTTTGTTTTTATTATCCCCCGAGAGGAGTAGTGGGCATGTGTTTGGCAGGTGAAAAGTGCGGATTCTGTTTCAGAGAATGAAACAGGATCCGCATTGTCATCTCATTCCTTTAAGAATCTTTGCTTCATCAGCTGGGATTCCACCATGTTTCTATATACTCCTCTATGCGTGGGCACAGGTACCTGGCTTGTTCCAAGAAGTATGCTGGAGAGTTTTCAAATTAACCAGTACGTTGGAAATTATTTGCAGGTTTTCAGCATTTCACCATAATTTTGATAACGTTTGTATGTGACTCCTGAAACCCAAGAAGGCTGCGACGGACAAAACTATGCTGAGGCGTAGCTGACTTGGTGTTGCCTATTTTTGTCAGTGGAGACTGACAAGAAGCCATTTTTCTAAGTATCATCCCACCATCACTTCTCCATTGTTTAAAAATGCAGGGAAATTTTGCAAATTGGCATTATAATTAGTAGCTGGAGGGTACTTTTGTTTTTGTGGGGACGGTCAGGATGGGTGTTCAGGCCCTCTGTCAGATCGCTGGTTTGGTTTTATTATGCCCAGAGAAGAGTAGTGGGCATGTGTTTGGCAGGTGAAAAGGGCGGATTCTGTTTCAGAGAATTAAACAGGATCAGCATACTCATCTCATTCCTTTAAGAATCCTTTGCTTCATCAGCTGGGATTCCACCATGTTTCTATATACTCCTCCATGCGTGGGCACAGGTACCTGGCTTGTTCCAAGAAGTATGCTGGAGAGTTTTCAAATTAACCAGTACGTTGAAAATTATTTGCAGGTGTTCAGCGTTTCACCATAATTTTGATAACGTTTGTATGTGCCTCCTGAAACCCAATATGGCTGCCACGGACATAAGTGTGCTGAGGCGTAGCTGACTTCGTGTTGCCTATTTTTGTTAGTGGAGACAGAAAAAAAGCCATTCTTCTAAGTATCATCCCACCACCATTTTTCCATTGTTTTAAAATGCAGGGAAATTTTGCAAGTTATCATTTTAATTAGTAGCTGGAGGGTACGGTTTTTTTTGTGTGTGGTCGATGTGGATGGGGGGGTCAGGCCCTCTGTCAGTTCGCTGGTTAGTTTTTATTACCCCCAGAGAGGAGAAGTGGGCATGTGTTTGGCAGGTGAAAAGGGCGGATTCTGTTTCAGAGAATTAACGATGATCCCCATGGTCATCCCGTTCCTTTAATAATCCTTTACTTCATCAGCTGGAAATCCACCATGGTTCTATATACTCCTCTTTGCGTGGGAACAGGTAACTGGCTTGTTCCAAGAAGTATGCCGCAGAGCTTTTCAATTAACCACTACGTTGAAAATTATTTGCATGTATTCAGCCTTTCACCATAATTGTGATAACGTTTGTTTGTGCCTCCTGAAACCCAAGAAGGCTGCGACGGACATAACTATGCTGAGGAGTAGCTGACTTGGTGTTGCCTATTTTTGATAGTGGAGACTGACAAGAAGCCATTCTTCTAAGTATCATCCCACCACCATTTTTCCATTGTTTTAAAATGCAGGGAAATTTTGCAAGTTAGCATTATAATTAGTAGCTGGAGGGTACGGTTTTTATTTTTGTGTGTGGTCGATGTCGATGGGGGGGTGAGGCCCTCTGTCAGTTCGCTGGTTAGTTTTTATTATCCCCGGAGAGGAGAAGTGGGCATGTGTTTGGCAGGTGAAAAGGGCGGATTCTGTTTCAGAGAATTAACGATGATCCCCATGGTCATCCCGTTCCTTTAATAATCCTTTACTTAATGAGCTGGAAATCCACCATGGTTCTATATACTCCTCTTTGGGTGGGAACAGGTAACTGGCTTGTTCCAAGAAGTATGCCGCAGAGCTTTTCAATTAACCACTACGTTGAAAACTATTTGCAGGTGTTCAGCGTTTAACCCTAACCAGAACCCCTAAAGATAACACTGAACCCTATCCCTAACCCCAGCAGTAAACTTTAATCCTAAACCTAAGCCCAACCCGTAACCCTAATCCTATCCTTTTACCCTAAAACTAACCCCTAAACCTAACCCCTATACCTCACCCTAACTCTAACCCCAATCCTAATTCTAACCATACCCCTTCATAAAACACTAACTCCTAACTGCTAACCCTAACACTAACCAAAAACCCTAATCACTTATCCCTAACCCTAACACTTAACCTTTACCCTAACCGTTAACCCTCACCCTAAATCTTAACACTGACCCTAACCTTAACCTTTAACTCTAAGCCTAACCCTTAACCCTACAGTAAGGAAGACCCTTAATGCTAATGGGATCCTTTATCCCTAACCCTAACACTACAGCTAAAAATAACCCTAACCTTGGATCCTTAAACCTAACCCCTAACACTTACTTTAACCCGAAACCCTAACCCTAATCCTAAGCATTAAACCTAACCCTATCTCTTAACCCTAACGCTAGCCCTTACCCTAACGCCTAGATCTAACCCTAAATCTAACCTACCGCCTAATCCTAACCTTAAGCCCTAATGCTAACACTAACCCTGAACCCTAAACCTACCCGTAACCCTTAACACTAACCCTATCCATGAACCTAAACCCTGACCCTATTACCCGCACCCAAGCATTTAACCCTGACCCTAACCCTAATCCTTAATGATAACCTTAACACTAAACCCTAACCCTAAGCCAAACACTTAACCCTAATCCTATCCCTTAACCCTAACCCTAACCCTAATGCTACCCCCTAAACGTAACCCTAACCGTGACCAGTAAACCTAACCCTAACCTCTAACACAAAGCATAGCACATAACTCTAACCCTAAAACTAACCCTAACCCTAACCCTAACCCTAAACCCTAACTCTTAACCTTAACCCTAAGCGTTAACTCTCACGCTAACCTTTAATCCTAACCCTAATCCTAATCTTCAACCCTAAACCTAACACTTAACCCTAACCTGTACCAAACCCTAACCCCTCATTTTAACCCTACCTGTAAACCTAAACCCTAAACCAAAGTGTAACCGTTAAACCTAAGAGTAACCTTTAACCCTAACCCTAATCCCTAACCCTAAGCCCTCACCCTAACACTAAACTTCATCCTTAACCCTAACCATAGCCCTAACCCTAAATCTAATTCTCATACTTCTTGCTTTCTTAGAGTTTAGAAAGCCTGCAATCCTCCCATGCCATGCGTGAAAGGAGGCTCTACCACTGTGTCCTGCATGAAACCCACCGGCCCATACACAGAGTATGATAGAGTGGGTTCCCAGGTAGAATCCCAGCCCCCTAAACTCCCCCGCGCACCTAGTGCAGACAGGGCCCGTGCGCTAAGCATAAAAAATACCTTTAACAGATAACCCTAACCCTGAACATAACACCCAACCCTGTTCCTATTTCTCCCCTTAACACGTAAACCTCACCGTGAGCCTAACTTTAACCTCTTATCCTAACGTTAATGCATAACCCATTCCCTGAGAGCAACCCCTATCCCATAATTCTAACCCTATCTCCTAGTCATCTCTGGAACACCTAATCCCTAACCCTAATTCTAAACCGCTAAACCTAACCGGAACCCTACCTACAACCCTAACACTGACAGTAACCCTTACTTCTAACCCCAACGCTATGCCTAACAAAAACCCTAACCCTTCACCCAAACCCCTAAGCCTTACACTAACCCTTAACCCTAATCCTAATCCTAAACATTAAACCTAACCCTAGCTCTTAAAGCTAACCCTAAACCTTACCCTCACGACTAGACCTAAGCCTGACACTAACCTAACACCTAACACTAACCAGAACCCCTAAAGCTAACGCTGAACCCTATCCCTAACCCTAGCAGTAAACTTTAACCCTAAACCTAAGCCCAACCCATAACCCTAATCCTATCCTTTTACCCTAAAACTAACCCCTAAACCTAACCCCTATACCTAACCCTAACTCTAACCCCAATCCTAATTCTAACCATACCCCTTCATATAACACGAACTCCTAACCTCTAACCCTAAAACTAACCAAAAACCCTAATCGCTAATCCCTAACCCTAACGCTTAACCTTTACCCTAACCGTTAACCCTCACCCTAATTCTTAACACTGACCCTAACCTTAAACTTTAACTCTAAGCCTAACCCTTAACCCTACAGTAAGGAAGACCCTTAATGCTAATGGGATCCCTTATCCCTAACCCTAACACTACAGCTAAAAATAACTCTAACCTTGGATCCTTAAACCTAACGCCTAACACTTACTTTAACCCCAAACCCTAACCCTAATCCTAAGCATTAAACCTAACCCTATCTCTAAACCCTAACCCTAACCCTTACCCTAACGCCTAGTTCTAACCCTAAATCTAACCTCCCGCCTAATCCTAACCTTAAGCCCTAATGCTAACGCTAACCCTGAACCCTAAACCTACCCGTAACCCTTAACACTAACCCTATCCGTGAACCTTAACCCTGACCCTAACCATTACCCGCACCCAAGCATTTAACCCTGACCCTAACCCTAATCCTTAATGATAACCCTAACACTAAACCCTAACCCTAAGCCCAACACTTAACCCTAATCCTATCCCTTAACCCTAACCCTAACCCTAATGCTAACCCCTAAACGTAACCCTAACCGTGAACAGTAAACCTAACCCTAACCTCTAACACAAACCATAGCACATAACTCTAACCCTAAAACTAACGCTAACCCTAATCCTAAACCTAAACCCTAACTCTTAACCTTAACCCTAAGCGTTAACTCTCACGCTAACCTTTAATCCTAACCCTAATCCTAATCTTCAACCCTAAACCTAACACTTAACCCTAACCCTGTACCAAACCCTAACCACTCATCTTAACCCTAACCTTAAACCTCAACCCTAAACCAAAGTGTAACCGTTAAATCTAAGAGTAACTTTTAACCCTAACCGTAATCCCTAACCCTAAGCCCTCACCCTAACACTAAACTTCATCCTTAACCCTAACCATAACCCTAACCCTAAATCTAATTCTCAGACTTCTTGCTTTCTTAGAGTTTAGAAAGCCTGCAATCCTCCCATGCCATGCGTGAAAGGAGGCTCTGCCACAGTGTCCTGCATGAAACCCAGAGGCCCATACACTGCGTGCCGTAGAGTGGGTTCCCAGCGACCATCCCAGACACCTAACTTTGCCTCCTAGGGCATACAGGGCCCGTGCCCTAAGCATAAACCCTACCCCTCACCCATAAGCCTAACCCACAACATAACACCTAACCCTGATCCTACTGCTCACCTTAACAGGTAAACCTCACCATAACCCTAACTTTAACCCCATATCTTAACGTTAATGCATGACACCCTGAGAACAAGCCCTATACCGTCATTATAACCCTAACTCCTAGCTATAACCGTAACACCTAATCCCTAATTCTGAAACGCCAACCCTAACCTTAACCCGACCAACAACACTAACACTAACCCTAACCCCTTACCCTAACCCTACGCCTAAAAGTAACCCTAACCGTTGATCCTTCGTCATAACCCCTATCCTTAACCCTAACCCTTAACCCTATTCCCAATCCTAACCATTAAACAGAACCCTAACTCTTAACCCTAACCCTAACCTTTACCCTAATGCCTAGAGATCTAACCCCAACACTGACCTACAGTTAACACTAACCCCAACCCCTAATGCTAACCTTAAACCTGAACCAAGCTCCTAACCCTTAACCCTAACACTATCCCTAACCCCTAAGCCTAACCCCAACTGTTAACCCTCTAACCCTCACCCTGAATCCTAACCCTATCCCTTAACCCTAACCCCTAACCCTAACGCTAACTCCAACCCTAAACCTTACCCTGGCCCCCTAACCCAGACTTAACACCTTACCCCTAACACTAACTCTAACCCTAACCACTAATCCCTAGCACCTAACCCTGACTCGAAACCTAACCCCTAACACGAAAAACCCTAACCCCAACCCCAACCCTAATTCTCACACTACTTCCATTCCCAGAGTGAAGCAAGCCTACAATACAGCCATGCCATGTGTGAGATGAGGCTCCGCCTGAGTCCTGCATGGAGGTCCTGTCCCAAGGCCCAGGGAATGATGTTGTGCTTTCGTGGTGACTCCGACCGCACCCCTCTCACCGTAGATTAACCAGGTCCTGTGCCCTTAAACTGACCGCTAAAGCTAAGCCCTACCACCAACGCTAACCCCTGACCCTGAACCTAAGCCCCAAGCCTAAAGCCCAGCATTAACTCTAGACTCTTACCCTAAACCTAATCCCTAACCCTAATTCTAACCCCTAAACCCAACCCTAACCGTGAACAGTAAACCTAACCCTAACCCCTAACACAAACCATAGCCCATAACTCTAACCCTAAATCTAACCCTAAGCCTAACCGTAAACCCTAACTCTTAACCTTAACTCTAAGCGTTAACTCTCACGCTAACCTTTAATCCTAACCCTAATCCTAATCTTCAACCCAAACCTAACACTTAACCGTAAACGTCTACCAAACCCTAACCCCTCATCTTAACCCTAACCGTAAACCTCAACCCTAAACCGAACTGTAACCATTAAACCTAAGAGTAACCTTTAACCCTAACCCTAATCCCTAACCTTAAGCCCTCACCCTAACACTAGACTTCATCCTTAACCCTAACCATAATCCTAACCCTAAATCTAATTCTCAGACTTCTTGCTTTCTTAGAGTTTAGAAAGCCTGCAATCCTCCCATGCCATGCGTGAAAGGAGGCTCTACCACTGTGTCCTGCATGAAACCCACGGGCCCATACCCAGAGTATGATAGAGTGGGTTCCCGGGTACAATCCCAGGCCCCTAAACTCACCCCGCCCGCCTAATGCAGACAGGGCCCGTGCGCTAACCATAAACAATACTTTTAACAGATAACCCTTACCCTGAACATAACACCCAACCCTGTTCCTATTTCTCCCCTTAACACGTAAACCTCACCGTGAGCCTAACTTTAACCTCTTATCCTAACGTTAATGCATAACCCATTCCCTGAGAACAACCCCTATCCCATAATTCTAACCCTATCTCCTAGTGATCACTGGAACACCTAATCCCTAACCCTAATTCTAAACCGCTAACCCTAACCGGAACCCTACCTACAACCCTAACACTGACAGTAACCCTTACTTCTAACCCCAACGCTATGCCTAACAAAAACCCTAACCCTTCACCCAAACCCCTAAGCCTTACGCTAACCATTAACCCTAATCCTAATCCTAAACATTAAACCTAACCCTAGCTCTTAAAGCTAACCCTAAACCTTACCCTCACGACTAGACCTAACCCTGACACTAACCTAACACCTAACCCTAACCAGAACCCCTAAAGCTAACCCTGAACCCTATCCCTAACCCTAGCAGTAAACTTTAACCCGAAACCTAAGCCCAACACATAACCCTAATCCTATCCTTTTACCCTAAAACTAACCCCTAAACCTAACCCGTATACCTAACCCTAACTCTAACCCCAATCCTAATTCTAACCATACCCCTTCATAAAACACGAACTCCTAACCGCTAACCCTAACACTAACCAAAAACCCTAATCGCTAATCCCTAACCCTAACGCTTAACCTTTACCCTAACCGTTTACCCTCACCCTAATTCTTAACACTGACCCTAACCTTAACCTTTAACTCTAAGCCTAACCCTTAACCCTACAGTAAGGAAGACCCTTAATGCTAATGGGATCCCTTATCCCTAACCCTAACACTACAGCTAAAAATAACCCTAACCTTTGATCCTTAAACCTAACCCCTAACACTTACTTTAACCCCAAACCCTAACCCTAATCCTAAGCATTAAACCTAACCCTATCTCTTAACCCTAACGCTAGCCCTTACCCTAACGCCTAGTTCTAAGCCTAAATCTAACCTCCCGCCTAATCCTAACCTTAAGCCCTAATGCTAACGCTAACCCTGAACCCTAAACCTACCCGTAACCCTTAACACTAACCCTATCCGTGAACCTGAACCCTGAACCTAACCATTACGCGCACCCAAGCATTTAACCCTGACCCTAACCCTAATCCTTAATGATAACCCTAACACTAAACTCTAACCCTAAGCCCAACACTTAACCCTAATGCTATCCCTTAACCCTAACCCTAACCCTAATGCTAACCCCTAAACGTAACCCTAACCGTGAACAGTAAACCTAACCCTAACCTCTAACACGAACAATAGCACATAACTCTAACCCTAAAACTAACCCTAACCTTAACCTTAACCCTAACCCTAAACCCTAACTCTTAACCTTAACCCTAAGCGTTAACTCTCATGCTAACCTTTAATCCTAACCCTAATCCTAATCTTCAACCCTAAACCTAACACTTAACCCTAACCCTGTACCAAACCCTAACCCCTCATCTTAACCCTAACCTTAAACCTCAACCCTAAACCAAAGTGTAACCGTTAAATCTAAGAGTAACCTTTAACCCTAACCGTAATCCCTAAGCCTAAGCCTTCACCCTAACACTAAACTTCATCCTTAACCCTAACCATAACCCTAACCCTAAATCTAATTCTCAGACTTCTTGCTTTCTTAGAGTTTAGAAAGCCTGCAATCCTCCCATGCCATGCGTGAAAGGAGGCTCTGCCACAGTGTCCTGCATGAAACCCAGAGGCCCATACACTGCGTGCCGTAGAGTGGGTTCCCAGCGACCATCCCAGACACCTAACTTTGCCTCCTAGGGCATACAGGGCCCGTGCCCTAAGCATAAACCCTACCCCTCACCCATAAGCCTAACCCACAACATAACACCTAACCCTGATCCTACTGCTCACCTTAACAGGTAAACCTCACCATAACCCTAACTTTAACCCCATATCTTAACGTTAATGCATGACACCCTGAGAACAAGCCCTATACCGTCATTATAACCCTAACTCCTAGCTATAACCGTAACACCTAATCCCTAATTCTGAAACGCCAACCCTAACCTTAACCCGACCAACAACACTAACACTAACCCTAACCCCTTACCCTAACCCTACGCCTAAAAGTAACCCTAACCGTTGATCCTTCGTCATAACCCCTATCCTTAACCCTAACCCTTAACCCTATTCCCAATCCTAACCATTAAACAGAACCCTAACTCTTAACCCTAACCCTAACCTTTACCCTAATGCCTAGAGATCTAACCCCAACACTGACCTACAGTTAACACTAACCCCAACCCCTAATGCTAACCTTAAACCTGAACCAAGCTCCTAACCCTTAACCCTAACACTATCCCTAACCCCTAAGCCTAACCCCAACTGTTAACCCTCTAACCCTCACCCTGAATCCTAACCCTATCCCTTAACCCTAACCCCTAACCCTAACGCTAACTCCAACCCTAAACCTTACCCTGGCCCCCTAACCCAGACTTAACACCTTACCCCTAACACTAACTCTAACCCTAACCACTAATCCCTAGCACCTAACCCTGACTCGAAACCTAACCCCTAACACGAAAAACCCTAACCCCAACCCCAACCCTAATTCTCACACTACTTCCATTCCCAGAGTGAAGCAAGCCTACAATACAGCCATGCCATGTGTGAGATGAGGCTCCGCCTGAGTCCTGCATGGAGGTCCTGTCCCAAGGCCCAGGGAATGATGTTGTGCTTTCGTGGTGACTCCGACCGCACCCCTCTCACCGTAGATTAACCAGGTCCTGTGCCCTTAAACTGACCGCTAAAGCTAAGCCCTACCACCAACGCTAACCCCTGACCCTGAACCTAAGCCCCAAGCCTAAAGCCCAGCATTAACTCTAGACTCTTACCCTAAACCTAATCCCTAACCCTAATTCTAACCCCTAAACCCAACCCTAACCGTGAACAGTAAACCTAACCCTAACCCCTAACACAAACCATAGCCCATAACTCTAACCCTAAATCTAACCCTAAGCCTAACCGTAAACCCTAACTCTTAACCTTAACTCTAAGCGTTAACTCTCACGCTAACCTTTAATCCTAACCCTAATCCTAATCTTCAACCCAAACCTAACACTTAACCGTAAACGTCTACCAAACCCTAACCCCTCATCTTAACCCTAACCGTAAACCTCAACCCTAAACCGAACTGTAACCATTAAACCTAAGAGTAACCTTTAACCCTAACCCTAATCCCTAACCTTAAGCCCTCACCCTAACACTAGACTTCATCCTTAACCCTAACCATAATCCTAACCCTAAATCTAATTCTCAGACTTCTTGCTTTCTTAGAGTTTAGAAAGCCTGCAATCCTCCCATGCCATGCGTGAAAGGAGGCTCTACCACTGTGTCCTGCATGAAACCCACGGGCCCATACCCAGAGTATGATAGAGTGGGTTCCCGGGTACAATCCCAGGCCCCTAAACTCACCCCGCCCGCCTAATGCAGACAGGGCCCGTGCGCTAACCATAAACAATACTTTTAACAGATAACCCTTACCCTGAACATAACACCCAACCCTGTTCCTATTTCTCCCCTTAACACGTAAACCTCACCGTGAGCCTAACTTTAACCTCTTATCCTAACGTTAATGCATAACCCATTCCCTGAGAACAACCCCTATCCCATAATTCTAACCCTATCTCCTAGTGATCACTGGAACACCTAATCCCTAACCCTAATTCTAAACCGCTAACCCTAACCGGAACCCTACCTACAACCCTAACACTGACAGTAACCCTTACTTCTAACCCCAACGCTATGCCTAACAAAAACCCTAACCCTTCACCCAAACCCCTAAGCCTTACGCTAACCATTAACCCTAATCCTAATCCTAAACATTAAACCTAACCCTAGCTCTTAAAGCTAACCCTAAACCTTACCCTCACGACTAGACCTAACCCTGACACTAACCTAACACCTAACCCTAACCAGAACCCCTAAAGCTAACCCTGAACCCTATCCCTAACCCTAGCAGTAAACTTTAACCCGAAACCTAAGCCCAACACATAACCCTAATCCTATCCTTTTACCCTAAAACTAACCCCTAAACCTAACCCGTATACCTAACCCTAACTCTAACCCCAATCCTAATTCTAACCATACCCCTTCATAAAACACGAACTCCTAACCGCTAACCCTAACACTAACCAAAAACCCTAATCGCTAATCCCTAACCCTAACGCTTAACCTTTACCCTAACCGTTTACCCTCACCCTAATTCTTAACACTGACCCTAACCTTAACCTTTAACTCTAAGCCTAACCCTTAACCCTACAGTAAGGAAGACCCTTAATGCTAATGGGATCCCTTATCCCTAACCCTAACACTACAGCTAAAAATAACCCTAACCTTTGATCCTTAAACCTAACCCCTAACACTTACTTTAACCCCAAACCCTAACCCTAATCCTAAGCATTAAACCTAACCCTATCTCTTAACCCTAACGCTAGCCCTTACCCTAACGCCTAGTTCTAAGCCTAAATCTAACCTCCCGCCTAATCCTAACCTTAAGCCCTAATGCTAACGCTAACCCTGAACCCTAAACCTACCCGTAACCCTTAACACTAACCCTATCCGTGAACCTGAACCCTGAACCTAACCATTACGCGCACCCAAGCATTTAACCCTGACCCTAACCCTAATCCTTAATGATAACCCTAACACTAAACTCTAACCCTAAGCCCAACACTTAACCCTAATGCTATCCCTTAACCCTAACCCTAACCCTAATGCTAACCCCTAAACGTAACCCTAACCGTGAACAGTAAACCTAACCCTAACCTCTAACACGAACAATAGCACATAACTCTAACCCTAAAACTAACCCTAACCTTAACCTTAACCCTAACCCTAAACCCTAACTCTTAACCTTAACCCTAAGCGTTAACTCTCATGCTAACCTTTAATCCTAACCCTAATCCTAATCTTCAACCCTAAACCTAACACTTAACCCTAACCCTGTACCAAACCCTAACCCCTCATCTTAACCCTAACCTTAAACCTCAACCCTAAACCAAAGTGTAACCGTTAAATCTAAGAGTAACCTTTAACCCTAACCGTAATCCCTAAGCCTAAGCCTTCACCCTAACACTAAACTTCATCCTTAACCCTAACCATAACCCTAACCCTAAATCTAATTCTCAGACTTCTTGCTTTCTTAGAGTTTAGAAAGCCTGCAATCCTCCCACGCCATGTGTGAAAGGAGGCTCTGCCACAGTGTCCTGCATGAAACCCAGAGGCCCATACACTGTGTGCGGTAGAGTGGGTTCCCAGCGACCATCACAGACACCTAACTTTGCCTCCTAGGGCATACAGGGCCCGTGCCCTAAGCATAAACCCTACCCCTCACCCATAAGCCTAACCCACAACATAACACCTAACCCTGATCCTACTGCTCACCTTAACAGGTAAACCTCACCATAACCCTAACTTTAACCCCATATCTTAACGTTAATGCATGACACCCTGAGAACAAGCCCTATACCGTCATTATAACCCTAACACCTAGCTATAACCGTAACACCTAATCCCTAATTCTGAAGCGCCAACCCTAACCTTAACCCGACCAACAACACTAACACTAACCCTAACCCCTTACCCTAACCCTACGCCTAAAAGAAACCCTAACCGTTGATCCTTCGTCATAACCCCTAACCTTAACCCTAACCCTTAACCCTATTCCCAGTCCTAACCATTAAACAGAACCCTAACTCTTAACCCTAACCCTAACCTTTACCCTAATGCCTAGAGATCTAACCCCAACACTGACCTACAGTTAACACTAACCCCAACCCCTAATGCTAACCTTAAACCTGAACCAAGCTCCTAACCCTTAACCCTAACACTATCCCTAACCCCTAAGCCTAACCCCAACTGTTAACCCTCTAACCCTCACCCTGAATCCTAACCCTATCCCTTAACCCTAACCCCTAACCCTAACGCTAACTCCAACCCTAAACCTTACCCTGGCCCCCTAACCCAGACTTAACACCTTACCCCTAACACTAACTCTAACCCTAACCACTAATCCCTAGCACCTAACCCTGACTCGAAACCTAACCCCTAACACGAAAAACCTTAACCCCAACCCCAACCCTAATTCTCACACTACTTCCATTCCCAGAGTGAAGCAAGCCTACAATACAGCCATGCCATGTGTGAGATGAGGCTCCGCCTGAGTCCTGCATGGAGGTCCTGTCCCAAGGCCCAGGGAATGATGTTGTGCTTTCGTGGTGACTCCGACCGCACCCCTCTCACCGTAGATTAACCAGGTCCTGTGCCCTTAAACTGACCGCTAAAGCTAAGTCCTACCACCAACGCTAACCCCTGACCCTGAACCTAAGCCCCGAGCCTAAAGCCCAACATTAACTCTAGACCCTTACCCTAAACCTAATCCCTAACCCTAATGCTAACCCCTAAACCCAACCCTAACCGTGAACAGTAAACCTAACCCTAACCTCTAACATAAACCGTAGCACATAACTCTAAACTAACCCTAACCCTAACCATAACCCTAAACCCTAAATCTTTTTTTTTTTTTTTTTTTTTGAGAGAGTCTCACTCTGTTGCCCAAGATAGAGTGAGTGCCGTGGCATCAGCCTAGCTCACAGCAACCTCAGACTCCTGAGCTCAAGGAATCCTCCTGTCTCAGCCTCCCGAGCAGCTGGGACTACAGGCATGCGCCACCATGGCCGGCTAATTTTTTTCTATATATATTTTTAGCTGTCCATATAATTTCTTTCTATTTTTAGTACAGATGGGGTCTCGCTCTTGCTCAGGCTGGTCTTGAACTCCTGAGCTCAAACGATCCACCCACCTCGGCCTCCCAGAGTGGTAGGATTACAGGCGTGAGCCACCGCGCCCGGCCCTAAACCCTAACTCTTAACCTTAACACTAAGCGTTCACTCTCATGCTAACCTTTAATCCTAACCCTAATCCTAATCTTCAACCCTAAACCTAACACTTAACCCTAACCCTGTACCAAACCGTAACCCCTAATCTTAACCCTAACCGTAAACCTCAACCCTAAACCAAAGTGTAACCGTTAAATCTAAGAGTAACCTTTAACCCTAACCCTAACCCTAACCCTAACCCTAACCTCTAACCCTAACACTAACCAAAAACCCTAATCGCTAATCCCTAACCCTAACGCTTAACCTTTACCCTAACCGTTAACCCTCACCCTAATTCTTAACACTGACCCTAACCTTAACCTTTAACTCCAAGCCTAACCCTTAACCCTACAGTAAGGAAGACCCTTAATGCTAATGGGATCCCTTTTCCCTAACCCTAACACTACAGCTAAAAATAACCCTAACCTTTGATCCTTAAACCTAACCCTGACACTTACTTTAACCCCAAACCCTAACCCTAATCCTAAGCATTAAACCTAACCCTATCTCTTAAACCTAACCCTAGTCCTTACCCTAACGCCTAGTTCTAACCCTAAATCTAACCTCCTGCCTAATCCTAACCTTAAGCCCTAATGCTAACGCTAACCCTGAACCCTAAACCTACCCGTAACCCTTAACACTAACCCTATCCGTGAACCTTAACCCTGACCCTAACCATTACCCGCACCCAAGCATTTAACCCTGACCCTAACCCTAATCCTTAATGATAACCCTAACACTAAACCCTAACCCTAAGCCCAACACTTAACCCTAATCCTATCCCTTAACCCTAACCCTAATGCTAACCCCTAAACGTAACCCTAACCGTGAACAGTAAACCTAACCCTAACCTCTAACACAAAGCATAGCACATAACTCTAAACCTAAAACTAACCCTAACCCTAACCCTAACCCTAAACCCTAACTCTTAACCTTAACCCTAAGCGTTAACTCTTACGCTAACCTTTAATCCTAACCCTAATCCTAATCTTCAACCCTAAATCTAACACTTAACCCTAACCCTGTACCAAACCCTAACCCCTCATCTTAACCCTAACCTTAAACCTCAACCCTAAACCAAAGTGTAACCGTTAAATCTAAGAGTATCCTTTAACCCTATCCGTAATCCCTAAGCCTAAGCCCTCACCCAAACACTAAACTTCATCCTTAACCCTAACCATAACCCTAACCCTAAATCTAATTCTCAGACTTCTTGCTTTCTTAGAGTTTAGAAAGCCTGCAATCCTCCCACGCCATGTGTGAAAGGAGGCTCTGCCACAGTGTCCTGCATGAAACCCAGAGGCCCATACACTGCGTGCGGTAGAGTGGGTTCCCAGCGACCATCACAGACACCTAACTTTGCCTCCTAAGGCATACAGGGCCCGTTCCCTAAGCATAAACCCTACCCCTCACCCATAAGCCTAACCCACAACATAACACCTAACCCTGATCCTACTGCTCACCTTAACAGGTAAACCTCACCATAACCCTAACTTTAACCCCATATCTTAACGTTAATGCATGACACCCTGAGAACAAGCCCTATACCGTCATTATAACCCTACCTCCTAGCTATAACCGTAACACCTAATCCCTAATTCTGAAGCGCCAACCCTAACCTTAACCTGACCAACAACACTAACACTAACCCTAACCCCTTACACTAACCCTACGCCTAAAAGTAACCCTAACCGTTGATCCTTCGTCATAACCCCTAACCTTAACCCTAACCCTTAACCCTATTCCCAATCCTAACCATTAAACAGAACCCTAACTCTTAACCCTAACCCTAACCTTTACCCTAATGCCTAGAGATCTAACCCCAACACTGACCTACAGTTAACACTAACCCCAACCCCTAATGCTAACCTTAAACCTGAACCAAGCTCCTAACCCTTAACCCTAACACTATCCCTAACCCCTAAGCCTAACCCCAACTGTTAACCCTCTAACCCTCACCCTGAATCCTAACCCTATCCCTTAACCCTAACCCCTAACCCTAACGCTAACTCCAACCCTAAACCTTACCCTGGCCCCCTAACCCAGACTTAACACATTACCCCTAACACTAACTCTAACCCTAACCACTAATCCCTAGCACCTAACCCTGACTCAAAACCTAACCCCTAACACGAAAAACCCTAACCCCAACCCCAACCCTAATTCTCACACTACTTCCATTCCCAGAGTGAAGCAAGCCTACAATACAGCCATGCCATGTGTGAGATGAGGCTCCGCCTGAGTCCTGCATGGAGGTCCTGTCCCAAGGCCCAGGGAATGATGTTGTGCTTTCGTGGTGACTCCGACCGCACCCCTCTCACCGTAGATTAACCAGGTCCTGTGCCCTTAAACTGACCGCTAAAGCTAAGTCCTACAACCAACGCTAACCCCTGACACTGAACCTAAGCCCCGAGCCTAAAGCCCAACATTAACTCTAGACACTTACCCTAAACCTAATCCCTAACCCTAATGCTAACCCCTAAACCCAACCCTAACCGTGAACAGTAAACTTAAGCCTAACCCCTAACACAAACCATAGCACATAACTCTAACCCTAAATCTAACCCTAAGCCTAACCGTAAACCCTAACTCTTAACCTTAACTCTAAGCGTTAACTCTCAGGCTAAACTTTAATCCTAACCCTAATCCTAATCTTCAACCCTAAACCTATCACTTAACCCTAAACGTCTACCAAACCCTAACCCCTCATCTTAACCCTAACCGTAAACCTCAACCCTAAACCGAACTGTAACCGTTAAACCTAAGAATAACCTTTAACCCTAACCCTAATCCCTAACCTTAAGCCCTCACCCTAACACTAAACTTCATCCATAACCCTAACCATAATGCTAACCCTAAATCTAATTCTCAGACTTCTTGCTTTCTTAGAGTTTAGAAAGCCTGCCATCCTCCCATGCCATGCGTGAAAGGAGGCTCTACCACAGTGTCCTGCATGAAACCCACGGGCCCATACCCAGAGTATGATAGAGTGGGTTCCCGGGTACAATCCCAGCCCCCTAAACTCCCCCCGCCCGCCTAATGCAGACAGGGCCCGTGCGCTAAGCATAAACAATACCTCTAACAGATAACCCTAACCCTGAACATAACACCCAACCCTGTTCCTATTTCTCCCCTTAACACGTAAACCTCACCGTGAGCCTAACTTTAACCTCTTATCCTAACGTTAATGCATAACCCATTCCCTGAGAACAACCCCTATCCCATAATTCTAACCCTATCTCCTAGTCATCACTGGAACACCTAATCCCTAACCCTAATTCTAAACCGCTAACCCTAACCGGAACCCTACCTACAACCCTAACACTGACAGTAACCCTTACTTCTAACCCCAACGCTATGCCTAACAAAAACCCTAACCCTTCACCCAAACCCCTAAGCCTTACGCTAACCCTTAACCCTAATCCTAATCCTAACCATTAAACCTAACCCTAGCTCTTAAAGCTAACCCTAAACCTTACCCTCACGACTAGACCTAAGCCTGAAACTAACCTAACACCTAATCCTAACCAGAACCCCTAAAGCTAACCCTGAACCCTATCCCTAACCCTAGCAGTAAACTTTAACCCTAAACCTAAGCCCAACCCATAACCCTAATCCTATCCTTTTACCCTAAAACTAACCCCTAAACCTAACCCCTATACGTAACCCTAACTCTAACCCCAATCCTAATTCTAACCATACCCCTTCATAAAACACGAACTCCTAACTGCTAACCCTAACACTAACCAAAAACCCTAATCACTAATCCCTAACCCTAACGCTTAACCTTTACCCTAACCGTTAACCCTCACCCTAATTCTTAACACTGACCCTAACCTTCACCTTTAACTCTAAGCCTAACCCTTAACCCTACAGTAAGGAAGACCCTTAATGCTAATGGGATCCCTTTTCCCTAACCCTAACACTACAGCTAAAAATAACCCTAACCTTTGATCCTTAATCCTATCCCCTAACACTTACTTAACCCCAAACCCTAACCCTAATCCTAACCATTAAACCTAACCCTATCTCTTAACCCTAACCCTAGCCCTTACCCTAACGCTTAGATCTAACCCTAAATCTAACCTACCGCCTAATCCTAACCTTAAGCCCTAATGCTAACTCTAACCCTCAACCGTAAACCTACCCATAACCCTTAACACTAACGCTATCCGTAAACCTTAACCCTGACCCTAACCATTACCCGCACCCAAGCATTTAACCCTGACCCTAACCCTAATCCTTAATATTAACGCTAACACTAAACCCTAACCCTAAGCCCAACACTTAACCATAATACTATCCTTTAACCCTAAGCCTAACCCTAACCCCTAACGCTAAACCTAACCCTAACCGCAACCCTAACCCTCAATCTTGAAACTTACCATTAACCCTGACACTAACCCTTAACCCTAACCCTACTCCTAATCCTTATCCATAAGGCTAATACTGAAGCCTAACCCTGTGCCAAACGCTAAACCCAAACCTTAACCCTAACCCTGAATCTTAAACGTAAACCTAACTGTAACTGTTAAACCTAACACTAACATTTAACCCTAATACCTAACCCTAAGACTCCACCCTAACACTAATCTTCATCCCTAAACATTACCATAATCCTACCCCTAAATCTAATTCTCAGACTTCTTGCTTTCTCAGAGTTTAGAAAGCCTACAATCCTCCCATGCCATGAGTTAAAGTGTGCTCT
>NC_091007.1:23452500-23605000 GCF_041146395.1 Eulemur rufifrons | reverse complement strand
CCCTAACCCTAACCCTAAACCCTAACCCTAACCCCTAACCCTAACCCTAACCCCTAACCCCAACCCCAACCCCAACCCCTAACCCTTAACCCTTAACCCTACCGCTAACCCTAACCCTAACCCAACCCAACCCTAACCCTAACCCCAACCCCAACCCCTAACCCTAACCCTAAACCCTAACCCTAACCCTAATTACTATGTTGAGAATTATTTGCCAGTTTTTGCAGCACCTTTCACCATAATTGTGATAAGGTTCATCTCTGTCTCCTTGAAACGAAGAGTGCTTCCATGGAAAAACTATGCTGAGGCCCAGCTCACTTGGTGTGGCCGATACTTGATCCTGGAGCCTGGCAAGAAGCCATTCTTCTAAGTATCATTGCACCATCCTTTTTCCATTATTTACAAAAGCAGAACACCTTTCACCATTTAGCATAAGGATCAGTCACTGGAGGGTAGGTTTTCGTGTGGGGTTGGGGGGGTGGTGGGAGGCAGACCATCTGTCAGTATGGTGGTTTGTTTATATTATTCCCAGAGAGGAGAAGTGGGCATGTGTGTGGCAGTTGAAAAGTGTGGATCCTGTTTCAGTCTTAGACCCCTCTATGCGTGGGCACAGGTAACTGGCTTGTTCCAAGAAGTATGTCACAGAGCTTTTGAAATAAACACTACATTGAGAGTTATTTGCCAGTTTTTGCAGCACCTTTCATGATAATTGTGATAAGGTTCATCTCTCCCTCCTTAAATCCAAGATGGCTGCGACGGAAAAAACTATGGTGAGGCCTAGCTAACTTGGTGTTGCTGATACTTGGTATTGGAGCCTGGCAAGAGACCACTCTTTCAAGTATCATTCCACCATCCTTTCTCCATTATTTTAAAAGGCAGAGCACCTTTCACCAGTGAGCATAAGAATGAGTTGCTGGAGGGGATGTTTTTATGTCGAGTCAGGGGGTGGTGGAGGGGCAGGCCCTCTGTCAGTCTGGTGATTTGTTTTTATTATCCCCAGAGAGGAGAAGTGGGTATGTGTGTGGCAGGTGAAAAGGGCAGATCCTGTTTCAGTCTTAGACTGAACAGGATCCGCAGTTTTCAACCTGTTCCTTTAAGAATCATTTGATTCATCAGCTGGGACTCTACCAAGGTTCTATAGACCCCTCTATGAGTGCGCCCAGTAAACTGGCTGGTTCCAAGAAGTATACCGCAGAGCTTTTGAAATAACTACTACGGTGAGAATTATTTGCCAGTTTTTGCAGCACCTTTCACAATAATTGTGTTAAGATTCGCCTCTGCATCCTTAAACACAAGATGGCTGCCATGGAAAACACTATGCTGAGGCATAGCTCACTTGGTGTTGCCAATACTTGGTACTGGACCCTGGCAAGAAGCCAGTTTTTTAAGTATCATTCCATGGTCCTTTCTCCACTATTTTAAATGGCAGAGCACCTTTTGGCAGTTAGCATAAGAATGAGTCGCTGGAAGGGACTTTTTTTGTGGGGTCGGGTGGTGTTTGGGGATCAGGGCATCTTTCAGTCTGGCGGTTTGTTTTTATTAGGCCCAGAGAGGAGAAGTGGGCATGTGTGTGGCAGGTGAAAAGTGCTGATCCTCTTTCAGTCTTAGGGTGAAAGAGGATCAGCAGTTTTCAGCCCGTTTCTTTAAGAATCCTTTGATTCATCACCTGGCAATCTACCATGGTTCTCTGGACCCCTCAATGCGTGGGACCCTTTAACTGGATACTTCCAAGAATTATGCTGCAGAGCTTTTGAAATAACCACTACGTGGAGAATTATTTGCCAGTTTTTGCAGCACCTTTCACCATAATTGTGACAAGGTTCATCTCTGCCTCCTTAAACCAAGCTGGCTGCCATGGACAAAACCATGCTGAGGCCTACCTCACTTGGTATTGCCTATACTTGGTACTGGAGCCTGGCAAGAAGCCAGTCTTTTAAGTATCATTCCACCAACCTTTTTCCATTGTTTTAAAAGGCAGAGCACCTTTTGCCAGTTAGCAAATGAGTTGCTGGAGGGCACGTTGTTGTGTGGGGTCAGGTGGTGTGTGAGGGGGCAGGCGCTCTGCCAGTCCAGTGTTTTTTTTTTTAATCCTCAGAGAGGAGAAGTTGGCATGTGTGCAGCAGGTGAAAAGTGCGGATCCTGTTTTAGTCTTAGACTGAAACAGGATCCACATTTTCTGCCCGTTCCTTTAAGAATCATTTGACTCTTCTTCCGTGAATCCACCATGGTTCTCTATAACCCTCTATGCGTGGCCCCAGGTAACTAGCTGGTTCCAAGAAGTATGCCATAGAGCTTTTGAAATAACCACTACGTGGAGAATTATTTGCCAGTTTTTGCAGCACGTTTCACCATAATTGTGACAAGGTACTTCTCTGCCTCCTTAATCCCAAGATGGCTGCCAGGGAAAAAACTATGCTGAGGCCTAGCTCACTTGGTGTTGCCGATACTTGGTACGGGAGCGTGGAATAAAACCAGTCTTTCAAGTATCATTCCACCATCCTTTTTCCATTATTTTAAAAGGCATAGCACCGTTTGCCAGTTAGCATAAGAATGAGTCACTGGAGGGGACGTTTTTGTGTGGGGTCGTGTGGTGTGTGTGGGGGGGCAAGCCCTCTGTCAGTCCAGTGGTTTGTTTTTATTATGCCCAGAGAGGAGAAGTGGGCATGTGTGTGGCAGGTGAAAAGTGCGGATCCTGTTTCAGACTTAGACTGAAACAGGATCCGTACTTTTCAGCCCGTTCCTTTAAGACTCCTTTGATTCATTCTCAATGATGGTGGAATGGTGGTGACCTCCTGGATTCGTGCTCCTGGAGTGGAAGGCATGGGTCTCCCACTGCCCACAACCCTAGAGGTTCACTTCCCCACAAGAACGGTGGTGTGAATCCATGGAGAATCAGCGTGGGACAGAGAGAGAGAGCAAGAAAAGACTGAGGTGATTAGGGAAATAAATCACCAAAATCTGGAGAGTGCGGGATGGCCAATAGAGAAGGGAGCACGGGACAGCTGTACCCACCTCACCAGAGAGTGGGGTGGGATCAGCCCCACAGGAAAGCATCTTGTTCTCCCTCTGACCTCCTTTGAGGGACACCCACTCAATTGAGGATCTGCCTGAAGTCGGTGCAGAATCGCCACGGGAGATGTGGGGCTCTGCAGAGAGGAGACATTGGCAGGAGGCATTTTGGACCCTGGAGTGCTGTGCGCAGCTGACGCACCTAGCAACTGTCTCCTATACGCGGGCAGTGGGGCTGCTTTGGTCCCGGCTCTAGCAGATGCCAAACTGCCTCGTATAGGTGGGCGGCTGGATTCTCCCGGTCCCCGGCTCCTCTGGCCTCTGCCGGTCCCTGAGCATTCAACCCCAGTGACAGTGATCTGCAGACGGGCGGCCGCCGTTGTCGGGGTCCACAGCCTAAACGCTGAGGAGCGATTGGGTACCGGGCGGCTCCCTGGGCGGCTCCCTTCCCTAGTCCACGGACCCTGACTAGGAGCTCCACCTTTGTGTGAACACTGAGTGGTTCCCCAGTCACGAGAGAGTAGAGCGTGGACCTTGCAGACATTGGGGTGGGGCAGACCATCGCCCGCGGGAACTGCAGTGGCTGGGGCATTGGGCGAATGAGGGCACCGCTCCACTCTCCCTATCCACTGTCTTTCTCACAGAGAGAGACAGAAGCCACCTCGGGAGAGGAAGAGGGGCAGCCCCCCCAGCGGAGCTAGCAAAATCCTGAACAATATGTGAAGGGCTCCCCCTAGTGACAGAGGAGGCAGCTTACCTGGCACTCACAGTGTGCCCCTATCCAGACTAAAGCTGAAAGAAGGGATCTTAAGGATTCATTCAGATGGGAAGGGCTCAGCGAAGGAACTCTAGGAGTATAAAGAATCAAGCTGAAACCATGCCCTCAAAGAGGATTACTAGTTCTCCACCAATTAACACAAAGCAGATTCCAAATAGCAACATGTCACAGGAAGAATTTCAAACATGGATCATAAATACGCTGAACATTATGCAAGAAAAAATGGATAATCAACACAAAGAAACCACAAAAAAGATCCAGGACTTGGAAGAAAAATTCACCAAAGAAATTGAAATACTGAAGAAAAATCAAACTGAACTCCTGGAAATGAAAAATTTATTCAAGGAGCTACAAAACACAGTGGAAAGTCTCAAGAGCAGGGTAGATCAAACAGAAGAAAGAATCTCAGAGATCGAAGATAACACTTTCCAATTAAATAAGGCAGTCACAGAGTTAAAACAAAGAAACATGAGAAATAATCATAGTCTACAAGAAATGTGGGATTATGTGAAGAAGCCTAATGTGAGAGTTATCGGCATTCCTGAGGGTGAAGAAGACAATAAGCAAGGGTTGAATAAAGTATCTGAAGATATAATTGAGGAAAATTTCCCAGGCCTTGCCAAATCTCTAGATACACAGGTTCAAGAAGCTCAAAGAACCTCTGAGAGATTCATACCAAATAGGAAGACACCACGTCATGTAGTTATCAGACTGACCAAAATATCCACTAACGAGGCCCTTCTTCAATCTGTAAGGAGAAAGAAACAAGTAACATACAAAGGAAAGCCCATCCGAATCACGCCAGATTTCTCAACTGAAACCTTACAAGCAAGAAGAGATTGGAGCCCCATTCTCACTCTTCTGAAACAGAATAATGCCCAGCCTAGAATCCTGTACCCAGATAAGCTCAGTTTTATATATGAAGGTGAAATTAAGACATTCTCAGATAAACAAAAACTCAGAGAATTCACCAAGACAAGAGCAGCTTTCCAAGAAGTATTCAAGACAGAGTTACACGTGGTCCAGCACAAGAAGGACCCTCGAATGTAACACTAATCAAGAGATAAATATGAAAACACAGTTATCATAATGGCTCAAGAGAGAAAACAGATCAATGAAATTCAACCCAACATGAGGAACAGCAATCTGTCTCGCTTATCAGTTCTCTCATTAAATGTGAATGGATTGAATTCCCCACTCAAGAGACATGGACTGGCCCAATGGATAAAAAAGATATAAGCCAAGTATCTGCTGTCTTCAGGAAACTCATCTAACCTGCAAGGATTCATTTAGACTGAAAATAAAAGGGTGGAAATCAAAATTCCAAGCAAATGGAACCCAAAAGAAAGCTGGCGTGGCAGTTCTAATCTCCGATAACGTAGTTTTTAAATCAACAAAAGTAAAGAAAGACAAAGATGGTTACTATATACTGGTGAAGGGTACAATTCAACAAGAAGACATAACTATACTTAACATATATGCACCCGATCTAGGTGCACCCAGATTCATAAAGCAAACCCTACTTGATCTGAACCAAATGATAGATAACAACACTTTAGTAGCCAGAGATTTTAACACGCCACTGACAGTTCAAGACAGATCCTCCAAACAAAAAATAAACAAAGAAATATTGGACGTAAATAGAATGCTAGAACAAATGGGCCTGACTGACATCTACAGGACATTCTACCCAAATACCACTGAATATAAGTTCTTCTCATCAGCTCATGGGACATTCTCCAAGATTGACCATATCTTAGGACATAAAGAATGTCTTAAAAAATTTAAAAATATAGAAATAATACCATGCAGCTTCTCGGATCACAGTGGAATAAAAGTAACAATGAACCCTAACAGAAATCCTCATTTCTACTCAAAGTCATGGAAGCTAAATAACCTTCTCCTGAACAATCATTTTATAAATGAAGAAATCAAGTCAGAAATCAAAAGATTCTTTGAATTAAACGACAAAGGAGATACAACTTATCAAAATCTGTGGGACACAGCTAAAGCAGTCCTGAGAGGAAAATTTATTTCCATAAATGCCTATGCCAAAAAGACAGAAAACTTACAAATAGACAATCTAATGAATAGACTCAAAGAGCTGGAGAAGAAAGAAGAGACCAAACCCAAACCCAGCAGAAGGAAATTATTAAGATTAAATCAGAACTAAATGAAAAGGACCATAAGGGAGCATAAGGGAGATTAAACCAAACCATAACGGAGATTAATAAAACCAAAAGTTGGTTCTTTGAAAAAATAAACAAAATTGACACACTTCTGGCTAAACTAACCAAGAGCAGAAAAGAAAAATCTCTTATAACCTCGATCAGGAACACGAAAGGAGTAATCACGACTGATGCCACAGAGATACATGATATCATCTATGAATTCTACAAAAATCTTTATGCACACAAATTAGAAAACCTGGAGGAAATGGACAAATTCTTATAAACACACAGCCTTCCCAGGCTCAACCAGGAAGAAATAGAATTCCTGAATAGACCGATATCTAGATCTGAAATTGAAACAGCAATAAAAAACCTTCCCAAAAAGAAAAGCCCTGGACCAGATGGGTTCACCCCTGAATTCTACCACACCTACAAAGAAGAACTGGTGCCCATCGTACATAAACTATTCTCCAATATAGAGAAGGATGGGATTCTCCCCAACACTTTTTACCAAGCCAACATAATCCTGATACCAAATCCAGGAAAGGATGCAACTAAAACAGAGAACTATAGACCAATTTCTCTTATGAATATAGATGCAAAAATTCTCAATAAAATTCTAACAAATCGAATCCAAGTGCTTATCAAAAAAATAATCCATCACGACCAAGTGGGCTTCATCCCAGAGATGCAGGGATGGTTTGACATATGGGAATGTAATTCATCACATAAATAGAAGCAAAAATAAAGATCAGATGATCCTCTCAATAGATGCAGAGAAAGCATTTGACAAAATTCAACACCCTTTTATGATAAGAACACTTAACAAAATAGGCATAGATGGGGCCTATATAAAAATGATACAAGCCATATACGACAAACCCTCAGCCAACATCATACTGAATGGGGAAAAACTGAAAGCATTCCCACTTCAAACTGGAACCAGACAAGGCTTACCACTGTCCCCATTACTTTTCTACATAGTATTGGAAGTCCTTGCAAGAGCTATCAGGCAAGAGAGCAGAATCAAGGGAGTTGAAATAGGGACAGAAGAGATCAAACTCTCACTCTTTGCTGATGATATGATGTTATATCTATAAAACCCCAAGGTTTCAACCAAGAGACTCCTGGAATTGATCAATGAATTCAGTAAAGTCTCAGGATACAAAATCAATACACACAAATCAGAGGCATTCATATATGCCAATAACAGTCAAATGGAAAACCAAATTAAGGACTCAATACCCTTCAAAATAGCAACAAAGAAAATAAAATACCTAGGAATTTATTTAACTAAGGAGGTAAAGGACCTCTATAGGGAGAACTATGAAACACTGAGGAAGGAAATTGCAGAACATGTAAATAGGTGGAAAACCATACCATGCTCATGGATCGGTAGAATCAACATTGTTAAAATGTCTATACTGCCCAAAGTTATCTACAGATTCAATGCAATCCTTATTAAATTACCAACATCTTTTTTCACAGACATAGAAAAACTAATTTTACGCTTTGTATGGAACCAGGGAAGACCCCGTTTAGCAAAAGCAATCTTAAACAACAAAAACAAAATGGGAAGTATTAATTTGCCAGACTTCAAACTATACTACAAGGCTGTGGTTCTTAAAACAGCCTGGTACTGGCACAAGTGCAGGGACACAGACCAGTGGAACAGAACAGAAAATCCCAATATAAAACCATCCTCATATAGCCATCTAATCTTTGACAAAGCAGACAAAAACATACTCTGGGGAAAAGATTCCTTATTTAATAAATGGTGCTGGGAAAACTGGATATCCACATGTAAGACTAAAACAGGACACATAACTCTCACCCCTCACAAAAATCAAATCACAGTGGTTAACAGACTTAAACCTAAGGTCAGAAACTATTAGAATTCTAGAAGAAAATGTAGGAAAGACTCTTACAGACATTGGCCTAGGCAAAGAATTTATGAAGAAGACCCCTAAAGCAATCACAGCAACAACAAAAATAAATAAATGGGACCTGATCAAATTAAAAAGCTTCTGCACAGCCAAAGAAACAGTCACGAGAGTAAATGGACAACCTACAGAATGGGAAAAAATTTTCGCATACTACACATCAGATAAAGGACTGATAACAAGAATCTATTTAGAACTCAGGAAAATCAGTAAGAAAAAATCAAACAACCCTATCAAAAAGTGGGCAAAGGACATAAATAGAAATTTTTCAAAAGAAGATATAAAAATGGCTAACAAACATATGAAAAAGTGTTCAACATCTCTAATCATCAGGGAAATGCAAATCAAAACCACAATGAGATATCACTTAACTCCAGTGGGAATGGCCTTTATCAAAAAGTCCCAAAACTATACATGTTGGTGTGGGTGTGGGGAGATAGGTACATTCATACACTGCTGGTGGGACTGTAAACTAGTGCAGCCCCTGTGGAAAGCAATGTGGAGATACCTTAAACAGATTCAAGTAGACCTACCATTCGATCCAGCAATTCCATTATTGGACATCTACCCAGAAGAACAAAAGTCATTCTATAAAAAAGACACCTGCACCTGAATGATTATAGCAGCACAATTCACAATCACAAAGATGTGGAAACAACCCAAATGCCCATCAATTCATGAATGGATTAGCAAAATGTGGTATATGTATACCATGGAATATTACTCAGCTATTAGAAATAATGGCGATATGGCATCTCTTTGGTTCTCCTGGAGAGAGCTGGATCCCATTCTATTAAGTGAAGTATCCCAAGAATGGAAAAATAAGCACCACATGTACTCACCAGCAAATTGGTTTCCCTGAGTGCACATTTGGGAACAACACCAATTGGGTATCGGACAGAGGTTGGGGCCGGGTGGAAGGGATGGGTGTATACCTACTTGATGAATGTGATGTGCACTGCCTGGGGAATGGACACCCTTCAAGTTCTAACTGGGGGGGATGGGGTGGGGGAGAGGAGGGGTGCACACCTACATGATGAATGTGATGTGCACTGACTAGGGAATGGACAAAATTGAAGCTCAGAATCGGGGGAAAGGGGAGGCATGGGGAATGTATATAGCCTGATCTTTTGTACCCCCATAATGAGCTAACAAACAAACAAACAAACAAAAAAGAATCGTTTGATTCATCAGCTGGGAATACACCATGGTTCTTTAAAGACCTCTATGCATGGGCCCAGGTAACTGGCTAGTTCCAAGAAGTATGCCACAGAGCTTTTGAAATAACCACTACGTTGAGAATTATTTGCTAGTTTTTGCACCACCTTTCACCATAATTGTGATAAGGTTCGTCCGTGCCTCCTTCAACCCAAGATGGCTGGGGCGGACAAAACTATGCTGAGGCCTAGTTCACTTGGTGTTGCCGATAGTTGGTACTGGAGCCTGGCAAGAAGCCATGCTATTAAGAGTCATTCCACCATCCTTTCTCCATCATTTTAAAAGGCAGAACACCTTTTTCCAGTTATCATAAGAATGAGTTGCTGGAGGGGACGTTTTTGAGTGGGGTCGGGTGGTGCGTTGAGGGGAAGGCTCTCTGTCTGTCTGGTGGTTTGTCTTTATTATGCCCAAAGAGGAGAGGTGGGCATGTGTGTGGCAGGTGAAAAGTACGGATCCTGTTTCAGTCTTAGACTGAAACAGGATCCGCACTTTTCAGCCAGTTCCTTTACGAATCCTTTGATTCATCAGCTGGGAATCCACCATGGCTGTCGAGACCCCTCTATGTGTGGGCCCAGGTAACTGGCTAGTTCCAAGATGTATGCCGTAGAGCTTTTGAAAAAACCACTACGTTGAGAATTATTTGCCAGGTTTTGCAGCACCTTTCATCATAATTGTTATAAGGTTCGTCTCGAGATGGCTGCCATGGACAAAACTATGCTGAGGCCGAGCTCACTTTGTGTGGCCGATCCTTGGTAATGGAGACTGGAAAGAATACATTCTTTTAAGTATCATTTCAACATCCTTCTCCACTATTTTAAAAGTCAGAGCACCTTTTGGCAGTTAGAATAACAAGGAGTCGCTGGACGGGAAGTTTTTATGTGGGGTCTGGGGGCTGGTGCGGCAAGCCCTCCGCCAGTTCTGTGGTTTCTTTTTATTATCCCCAGAGAGGAGAAGTGGGCATGTGTTTGGCAGGTGAAAAGGGCGGATTCTGTTTCAGACAATTAACGATGATCCCCATGGTCATCCCGTTCCTTTAATAATCCTTTACTTCATCAGGTGGAAATCCTCCATGGTTCTATATACTCCTCTTTGCGTGGGAACAGGTAACTGGCTTGTTCCATGAAGTATGCCGCAGAGCTTTTCAATTAACCAGTACGTTGAAAATTATTTGCAGGTGTTCAGCGTTTCACCATAATTGTGATAACGTTTGTTTGTGCCTCCTGAAACCCAAGAAGGCTGCGACGGACATAACTATGCTGAGGAGTAGCTGACTTGGTGTTGCCTATTTTTGTTAGTGGAGACTGACAGGAAGCCATTCTTCTAACTATCATCCCACCACCATTTTTCCATTGTTTTAAAATGCAGGAAAATTTTGCAAGTTAGCATTATAATTAGTAGCTGGAGGGTACGGTTTTTTTTTGTGTGTGTGGTCGATGTGGATGTGTTGGTCAGGCCCTCTGTCAGTTCGCTGGTTTGTTTTTATTATCCCCAGAGAGGAGAAGTGGGTATTAGTATGGCAGGTGAAAACTGCGGATCTGTTTCAGAGAATTAAACAGGATCCACATGGTAATCCTGTTCCTTTAAGAATCCTTTGCTTCATGAGCTGGGAATCCACCATGGTTCTATATACTTCTCTATGCGTGGGCACAGGAAACTGGCTTGTTCCAAGAAGTATGCCGCAGAGCTTTTCAATTAACCAGTATGTTGAAAATCCTTTGCAGGTTTTCAGCGTTTCACCATAATTGTGATAACGTGTGTATGTGCCTACTGAAACCAAATATGGCTGCTACGGACATAACTATGCTGAGGCGTAGCTGACTTGGTGTTGCCTATTTTTGTCAGTGGAGACTGACAAGAAGCCATTCTTCTAAGTATCATCCCACCATCATTTCTCCATTGTTTAAAAATGCAGGGAAATTTTGCAAATTGGCATTATAATTAGTAGCTGGAGGGTACTTTTGTTTTTGTGGGGTCGGTCAGGATGGGTGTTCAGGCCCTCTGTCAGATCGCTGGTTTGTTTTTATTATCCCCAGAGAAGAGTAGTGGGCATGTGTTTGGCAGGTGAAAAGTGCGGATTCTGTTTCAGAGAATTAAACAGGATCCGCATGGTCATCTCATTCCTTTAAGAATCCTTTGCTTCATCAGCTGGGATTCCACCATGTTTCTATATACTCCTCTATGCGTGGGCACAGGTACCTGGCTTGTTCCAAGAAGTATGCTGGAGAGTTTTCAAATTAACCAGTACGTTGAAAATTATTTGCAGGTTTTCAGCGTTTCACCATAATTGTGATAACGTTTGTATGTGCCTCCTGAAACCGAAGAAGGATGCGACGGACATAACTATGCTGAGGAGTAGCTGACTTGGTGTTGCCTATTTTTGCTAGTGGAGACAGACAAGAAGCCATTCTTCTAAGTATCATCCAACCACCATTTTTCCATTGTTTTAAAAGGCAGGGAAATTTTGCAAGTTAGCATTATAATTAGTAGCTGCAGGGTACGATATTTTTTTTGTGTGGTCGATGTGGATTGCGGGGTCAGGCCCTCTGTCAGTTCGCTGGTTAGTTTTTATTATAACCAGAGAGGAGAAGTGGGCATGTGTTTGGCAGGAGAAAAGGGCGGATTCTGTTTCAGAGAACTAACGATGATCCCCATGCTCATCCCGTTCCTTTAATAATCCTTTACTTCATCAGCTGGAAATCCACCATGGTTCTATATACTCCTTTTTGCGTGGGAACAGGAAACTGGCTTGTTGCAAGAAGTATGCTGCAGAGCTTTTCAATTAACCACTACGTTGAAAATTATTTGCAGGTGTTCAGCGTTTCACCATAATTGTGATAACCTTTGTTTGTGCCTCCTGAAACCCAAGAAGGCTGCGACGGACATAACTATGCTGAGGAGTAGCTGACTTGGTGTTGCCTATTTTTGTTAGTGGAGACTGACAAGAAGCCATTCTTCTAAGTATCATCCCACCACCATTTTTCCATTGTTTTAAAATGCGGGGAAATTTTGCAAGTTAGCATTATAATTAGTAGCTGGAGGCTACGGTGTTTTGTTTTTTTTTTCCTGTGGGGTCGGTGTGGATGTGTTGGTCAGGCCCTCTGTCAGTTCGCTGGTTTGTTTTTATTATCCCCAGAGAGAAGTAGGTATTAGTATGGCAGGTGAAAACTGCGGATCCGTTTCAGAGAATTAAACAGGATCTGCATGGTAATCCCGTTCCTTTAAGAATCCTTTGCTTCATGAGCTGGTAATCCACCATGGTTCTATATACTTCTCTATGCGTGGACAAGGGAAACTGGCTTGTTCCAAGAAGTATGCCTCAGAGCTTTTCAATTAACCAGTATGTTGAAAATCCTTTGCAGGTTTTCAGCGTTTCACCATAATTGTGATAACGTGTGTATGTGTCTCCTGAAAACCAATATGGCTGCCAAGGACATAACTATGCTGAGGCGTAGCTGACTTGGTGTTGCCTATTTTTGTCAGTGGAGACCGACAAGAAGCCATTCTTCTAAGTATCATCCCACCATCATTTCTCCATTGTTTAAAAATGCAGGGAAATTTTGCAAATTGGCATTATAATTAGTAGCTGGAGGGTACTTTTTTTTTTTGTGGGGTCGGTCAGGATGGGTGTTCAGGCCCTCTGTCAGATCGCTGGTTTGTTTTTATTATCCCCAGAGAAGAGTAGTGGGCATGTGTTTGGCAGGTGAAAAGTGCGGATTCTGTTTCAGAGAATTAAACAGGATCCGCATGGTCATCTCATTCCTTTAAGAATCCTTTGCTTCATCAGCTGGGATTCCACCATGTTTCTATATACTCCTCTATGCGTGGGCACAGGTACCTGGCTTGTTCCAAGAAGTATGCTGGAGAGTTTTCAAATTAACCAGTACGTTGAAAATTATTTGCAGGTTTTCAGCGTTTCACCATAATTTTGATAAGGTTTGTATGTGCCTCCTGAAACTCAAGAAGGATGTGACGGACATAACTATGCTGAGGAGTAGCTGACTTGGTGTTGCCTATTTTTGTTAGTGGAGACAGACAAGAAGCCATTCTTCTAAGTATCATCCCACCACCATTTTTCCATTGTTTTAAAATGCAGGGAAATTTTGCAAGTTAGCATTATAATTAGTAGCTGCAGGGTACGGTTTTTTTTTTTTGTGTGGTCGATGTGGATTGGGGGGTCAGGCCCTCTGTCAGTTCGCTGGTTAGTTTTCATTATAACCAGAGAGGAGAAGTGGGCATGTGTTTGGCAGGAGAAAAGGGCGGATTCTGTTTCAGAGAATTAACGATGATCCCCATGGTCATCCCGTTGCTTTAATAATCCTTTACTTCATCAGCTGGAAATCCACCATGGTTCTATACACTCCTCTTTGCGTGGGAACAGGAAACTGACTTGTTCCAAGAAGTATGCCGCAGAGCTTTTCAATTAACCACTACGTTGAAAATTATTTGCAGGTGTTCAGCGTTTCACCATAATTGTGATAACCTTTGTTTGTCCCTCCTGAAACCCAAGAAGGCTGCGACGGACATAACTATGCTGAGGAGTAGCTGACTTGGTGTTGCCTATTTTTGTTAGTGGAGACTGACAAGAAGCCATTCTTCTAAGTATCATCCCACCACCATTTTTCCATGGTTTTAAAATGCAGGGAAATTTTGCAAGTTAGCATTATAATTAGTAGCTGGAGGCTACGGTGTTTTGTTTTTTTTTTCCTGTGGGGTCGGTGTGGATGTGTTGGTCAGGCCCTCTGTCAGTTCGCTGGTTTGTTTTTATTATCCCCAGAGAGGAGAAGTGGGTATTAGTATGGCAGGTGAAAACTGCGGATCTGTTTCAGAGAATTAAACAGGATCCGCATGGTAATCCTGTTCCTTTAAGAATCCTTTGCTTCATGAGCTGGGAATCCACCATGGTTCTATATACTTCTCTATGCGTGGGCACAGGTACCTGGCTTGTTCCAAGAAGTATGCTGGAGAGTTTTCAAATTAACCAGTACGTTGAAAATTATTTGCAGGTTTTCAGCGTTTCACCATAATTGTGATAACGTTTGTATGTGCCTCCTGAAACCCAAGAAGGCTGCGACGGACATAACTATGCTGAGGAGTAGCTGACTTGGTGTTGCCTATTTTTGTTAGTGGAGACAGACAAGAAGCCATTCTTCTAAGTATCATCCCACCACCATTTTTCCATTGTTTTAAAATGCAGGGAAATTTTGCAAGTTAGCATTATAATTAGTAGCTGCAGGGTACGATCTTTTTTTTGTGTGGTCGATGTGGATTGGGGGGTCAGGCCCTCTGTCAGTTCGCTGGTTAGTTTTTATTATAACCAGAGAGGAGAAGTGGGCATGGTTTGGCAGGAGAAAAGGGCGGATTCTGTTTCAGAGAATTAACGATGATCACCATGCTCATCCCGTTGCTTTAATAATCCTTTACTTCATCAGCTGGAAATCCACCATGGTTCTATACACTCCTCTTTGCGTGGGAACAGGAAACTGACTTGTTCCAAGAAGTATGCCGCAGAGCTTTTCAATTAACCACTACGTTGAAAATTATTTGCATGTGTTCAGCGTTTCACCATAATTGTGATAACCTTTGTTTGTCCCTCCTGAAACCCAAGAAGGCTGCGACGGACATAACTATGCTGAGGAGTAGCTGACTTGGTGTTGCCTATTTTTGTTAGTGGAGACTGACAAGAAGCCATTCTTCTAAGTATCATCCCACCACCATTTTTCGATTGTTTTAAAATGCAGGGAAATTTTTCAAGTTAGCATTATAATTAGTAGCTGGAGGCTACGGTGTTTTGTTTTTTTTTTTCCTGTGGGGTCGGTGTGGATGTGTTGGTCAGGCCCTCTGTCAGTTCGCTGGTTTGTTTTTATTATCCCCAGAGAGGAGAAGTGGGTATTAGTATGGCAGGTGAAAACTGCGGATATGTTTCACAGAATTAAACAGGATCCGCATGGTAATCCCGTTCCTTTAAGAATCCTTTGCTTCATGAGCTGGGAATCCACCATGGTTCTATATACTTCTCTATGCGTCGACACAGGAAACTGGCTTTTTCTAAGAAGTATGCCTCAGAGATTTTCAACTAACCAGTATGTTGAAAATCCTTTGCAGGTTTTCAGCGTTTCACCATAATTGTGATAACGTGTGTATGTGTCTCCTGAAACCCAATATGGCTGCCAAAGACATAAGAATGCTGAGGCGTAGCTGACTTCGTGTTGCCTATTTTTGTTAGTGGAGACTGACAAGAAGCCATTTTTCTAAGTATCATCCCACCATTATTTTTCCATTGTTTAAAAATGCAGGGAAATTTTGCAAGTTAGCATTATAATTAGTAGCTGGAGGCTACTTTTTTTTTGTTTGTTTGTCGGGTCAGTGTGGATGGGTTGGTCAGGCCATCTGTCAATTCACTGGTTTGTTTTTATTATCCCCAGAGAGGAGAAATGGGCATGTGTTTGGCAAGTGAAAAGTGCGGATTCTGTTTCAGAGAATTAAACAGGATCCGCATGGTCATCTCATTCCTTTTAGAGTCTTTGCTTCATCAGCTGGGATTCCACCATGTTTCTATATACTCCTCTATGCGTGGGCACAGGTACCTGGCTTGTTCCAAGAAGTATGCCGCAGAGATTTTCAAGTAACCACTACGTTGAAAATTATTTGCAGGTTTTCAGCGTTTCACCATAATTTTGATAACGTTTGTATGTGCCTCCTGAAACCCAAGAAGGCTGCCACGGACATAACTATGCTGAGGAGTAGCTGACTTGGTGTTGCCTATTTTTGTTAGTGAAGACAGACAAGAAGCCATTCTTCTAATTATCATCCCACCACCATTTTTGCATTGTTTTAAAATGCAGGGAAATTTTGCAAGTTAGCATTATAATTAGTAGCTGGAGGGTACGGTTTTTTTTTGTTTGTGGTCGATGTGGATGGGGGGGTCAGGCCCTCTGTCAGTTCTCTGGATAGTTTTTATTATCCCCAGAGAGGAGAAGTAAGCATGTGTTTGGCAGGTGAAAAGGGCGGATTCTGTTTCAGAGAATTAACGATGATCCCCATGGTCATCCCGTTCCTTTAATAATCCTTTACTTCATGAGCTGGAAATCCACCATGGTTCTATATACTCCTGTTTGCGTGGGCATAGGTAACTGGCTTGTTCCAAGAAGTATGCCGCAGAGCTTTTCAATTAACCACTACGTAGAAAATTATTTGCAGGTGTTCAGCGTTTCACCATAATTGTGATAACGTTTGTTTGTGCCTCCTGAAACCCAAGAAGGCTGCCACGAACCTAACTATGCTGAGGTGTAGCTGACTTGGTTTTGCCTATTTTTGTTAGTGGAGACTGACAAGAATCCATTCTTCTAAATATCATCTCACCATCATTTTTCCATTGTTTAAAAATGCAGGAAAATTTTGCAAGTTAGCATTATAATTAGTAGCTGGAGGCTACGGTGTTTTTTTTTTTTTTCCTGTGGGGTCGGTGTGGATGTGTTGGTCAGGCCCTCTGTCAGTTCGCTGGCTAGTTTTTATTATCCCCAGAGAGGAGAAGTGGGCATGTGTTTGGCAGGTGAAAAGGGCGGATTCTGTTTCAGAGAATTAACGATGATCCCCATGGTCATCCCGTTCCTTTAATAATCCTTTACTTCATCAGCTGGAAATACATCATGGTTCTATATACTCCTTTTTGCGTGGGAACAGGTAACTGGCTTGTTCCAAGAAGTATGCCGCAGAGCTTTTCAATTAACCAGTACGTTGAAAATTATTTGCAGGTGTTCAGCGTTTCACTATAATTGTGATAACGTTTGTTTGTGCCTCCTGAAACCCAAGAAGGCTGCGACGGACATAACTATGCTGAGGAGTAGCTGACTTTGTGTTGCCTAGTATTGTCAGTGGAGACTGACAAGAATCCATTCTTCTAAGTATCATCCCACCATCATTTCTCCATTGTTTAAAAATGCAGGGAAATTTTGCAAATTGGCATTATAGTTAGTAACTGGAGGGTACTATTTTTTTTGTGGGGTCGGTCAGGATGGGTGTTCAGGCCCTCTGTTAGATCGCTGGTTTGTTTTTATTATCCCCAGAGAAGAGTAGTGGGCATGTGTTTGGCAGGTGAAAAGTGCGGATTCTGTTTCAGAGAATTAAACAGGATCCGCATGGTCATCTCATTCCTTTAAGAATCCTTTGCTTCATCAGCTGGGATTCCACTATGTTTCTATATACTCCTCTATGCATGGGCACAGGTACCTGGCTTGTTCCAAGAAGTATGCTGGAGAGTTTTCAAATTAACCAGTACGTTGAAAATTATTTGCAGGTTTTCAGTGTTTCACCATAATTTAATAACGTTTGTATGTGCCTCCTGAAACCTAAGAAGGCTGCGACGGACATAACTATGCTGAGGAATAGCTGACTTGGTGTTGCCTATTCTTGTTAGTGGAGACAGACAAGAAGCAATACTTCTAAGTATCATCCCACCACCATTTTTCCATTGTTTTAAAATGCAGGGAAATTTTGCAAGTTAGCATTATAATTTGTAGCTGGAGGGTACTGCTTTTTTTTGTGTGTGGTCGATGTGGATGGGGTGGTCAGACCCTCTGTCAGTTCGCTGGTTAGTTTTTATTATCCCCAAGGAGGAGAAGTGGGAATGTGTTTGGCAGGTGAAAAGGGCGGATTCAGTTTCAGAGAATTAACGATGATCCCCATGCTCAACCTGTTCCTTTAATAATCCTTTACTTCATCAGCTGGAAATCCACCATGGTTCTATATACTCCTCTTTGGGTGGGAACAGGTAACTGGCTTGCTCCAAGAAGTATGCCGCAGAGCTTTTCAATTAACCACTTCATTGAAAATTATTTGCAGGTGTTCAGCGTTTCACCATAATTGTGATAACGTTTGTTTGTGCCTCCTGAAACCCAAGAAGGCTGCGACGGACATAACCATGCTGAGGAGTAGCTGACTTGGTGTTGCCTATTTTTGTTAGTGGAGACTGACAAGAAGCCATTCTTCTAAGTATCATCCCACCACCATTTTTCCATTGTTTTAAAATGCAGGGAAATTTTGCAAGTTAGCATTATAATTAGTAGCTGGAGGGTACGGTTTTTTATTTTGTGTGTGGTCGATGTGGATGGGGGGGTCAGGCCCTCTGTCAGTTCGCTGGTTATTTTTTATTATCCCCAGAGAGGTGAAGTCGGCATGTGTTTGGAGGTGAAAAAGGCGGATTCTGTTTCAGAGAATTAACGATGATCCCCATGGTCATCCCGTTCCTTTAATAATCCTTTACTTCATCAGCTGGAAAGACACCATGGTTCTATATACTCCTCTTTGCGTGGGAACAGGTAACTGGCTTGTTCCAGGAAGTATGCCGCAGAGCTTTTCAATTAACCAGTACGTTGAAAATTATTTGCAGGTGTTCAGCGTTTCACCATAATTGTGATAACGTTTGTTTGTGCCTCCTGAAACGCAAGAAGGCTGCGACGGACATAACTATGCTGAGGAGTAGCTGACTTGGTGTTGCCTATTTTTGTTAGTGGAGACTGACAAGAAGCCATTCTTCAAAGTATCATCCCTCCACCATTTTTCCATTGTTTTAAAATGCAGGGAAATTTTGCAAGTTAGCATTATAATTAGTAGCTGGAGGGTACGGTTTTTTTTGTGTGTGTGGTCAGTGTGGATGGGGCGGTCAGGCCCTCTGCAGTTCACTGGTTAGTTTTTATTATCCCCAGAGAGGAGAAATGGGCATGTGTTTGGAGGTCAAAATGGCGGATTCTGTTTCAGAGAATTAACGATGATCCCCATGGTCATCCCGTTCCTTTAATAATCCTTTACTTCATCAGCTGGAAATCCACCATGTTTCCATATACTCCTCTTTCGTGGGAACAGGTAAGTGGCTTGTTCCAAGAAGTATGCCGCAGAGCTTTTCAATTAACCACTATGTAGAAAATTATTTGCAGGTGTTCAGCGTTTCACCATAATTGTGATAACGTTTGTTTGTGTCTCCTGAAACCCAAGATGCCTGCCACGAACATAACGATGCTGAGGCGTAGCTGACTTGGTTTTGCCTATTTTTGTTAGTGGAGACTGACAAGAATCCATTCTTCTAAGTATCATCTCACCATCATTTTTCCATTGTTTAAAAATGCAGGAAAATTTTGCAAGTTAGCATTATAATTAGTAGCTGGAGGCTACGGTGTTTTTTTTTTTTTTTCCTGTGGGGTAGTGTGGATGTGTTGGTCAGGCCCTCTGTCAGTTCGCTGGTTTGTTTTTATTATCCCCAGAGAGGAGAAGTGGGTATTAGTATGGCAGGTGAAAACTGCGGATATGTTTCACAGAATTAAACAGGATCCGCATGGTAATCCCGTTCCTTTAAGAATCCTTTGCTTCATGAGCTCGGAATCCACCATGGTTCTATATACTTCTCTATGCGTGGGCACAGGAAACTGGCTTGTTCCAAGAAGTATGCCTCAGAGCTTTTCAATTAACCAGTATGTTGAAAATCCTTTGCAGGTTTTCAGCGTTTCACCATAATTGTGATAACGTGTGTATGTGTCTCCTGAAACCCAATATGGTTGCCAAGGACATAAGTATGCTGAGGCGTAGCTGACTTCGTGTTGCCTATTTTTGTTAGTGGAGACTGACAAGAAGCCATTCTTCTAAGAAGCATCCCACCATCATTTTTCCATTGTTTAAAAATGCAGGGAAATTTTGCAAGTTAGCATTATAAGTAGTAGCTGGAGGGTATTTTTTTTTTTTTTGTGGGGTCAGTGTGGATGGGTTGGTCAGGCCATCTGTCAATTCACTGGTTTGTTTTTATTATCCCCAGAGAGGAGAACTGGGCATGTGTTTGGCAGGTGAAAAGTGCGGATTCTGTTTCAGAGAATTAAACAGGATCCGCATGGTCATCTCATTCCTTTAAGAATCCTTTGCTTCATCAGCTGGGATTCCACCATGTTTCTATATACTCCTCTATGCGTGGGCACAGGTACCTGGCTTGTTCCAAGAAGTATGCTGGAGAGTTTTCAAATTAACCAGTACGTTGAAAATTATTTGCAGGTTTTCAGCGTTTCACCATAATTTTGATAACGTTTGTATGTGCCTCCTGAAACCCAAGAAGGCTGCGACGGACATAACTATGCTGAGGAGTAGCTGACTTGGTGTTGCCTATTTTTGTTAGTGGAGACAGACAAGAAGCCATTCTTCTAAGTATCATCCAACCACCATTTTTCCATTGTTTTAAAATGCAGGGAAATTTTGCAAGTGAGCATTATAATTAGTAGCTGGAGGCTACGGTGTTTTTTTTTTTTTTTTCCCTGTGGGGTCGGTGTGGATATGTTGGTCAGGCCCTCTGTCAGTTCGCTGGTTTGTTTTTATTATCCCCAGAAAGGAGAAGTGGGTATTAGTATGGCAGGTGAAAACTGCGGATCTGTTTCAGAGAATTAAACAGGATCCGCATGGTAATCCCGTTTCTTTAAGAATCCTTTGCTTCAGGAGCTGGAATCCACCATGGTTGTATATACTTCTCTATGCGTGGGCACAGGATACTGGCTTGTTCCAAGAAGTATGCCTCAGAGCTTTTCAATTAACCAGTATGTTGAAAATCCTTTTCAGGTTTTCAGCGTTTCACCATAATTGTGATAACGTGTGTATGTGCCTACTGAAACCAAATATGGCTGCTACGGACATAACTATGCTGAGGTGTAGCTGACTTGGTGTTGCCTATTTTTGTCAGTGCAGACTGACAAGAAGCCATTCTTCTAAGTATCATCCCACCACCATTTTTCCATTGTTTTAAAATGCAGGGAAATTTTGCAAGTTAGCATTATAATTAGCAGTTGGAGGGTACGGTTTTCTTTTTGTGTGTGGTCGATGTGGATGGGGGGCTCAGGCCCTCTGTCAGTTCACTGGTTAGTTTTTATTATAACCAGAGAGGAGAAGTGGGCATGTGTTTGGCAGGTGAAAAGGGCGTATTCTGTTTCAGAAAATTAACGATGATCCCCATGGTCATCACGTTCCTTTAATAATCCTTTACTTCATCAGCTGGAAATCCACCATGGTTCTATATACTCCTCCTTCGTGGGAACAGGTAACTGGCTTGCTCCAAGAAGTATGCCGCAGAGCTTTTCAATTAACCACTACGTTGAAAATTATTTGCAGGTGTTCAGCGTTTCACCATAATTGTGATAACGTTTGTTTGTGCCTCCTGAAACCCAAGAAGGCTGCGACGGACATAACTATGCTGAGGAGTAGCTGATTTGGTGTTGCCTATTTTTGTCAGTGGAGACTGACAAGAATCCATTCTTCTAAGTATCATCCCACCATCATTTCTCCATTGTTTAAAAATGCAGGGAAATTTTGCAAATTGGCATTATAGTTAGTAACTGGAGGGTACTATTTTTTTTGTGGGGTCGGTCAGGATGGGTGTTCAGGCCCTCTGTTAGATCGCTGGTTTGTTTTTATTATCCCCAGAGAAGAGTAGTGGGCATGTGTTTGGCAGGTGAAAAGTGCGGATTCTGTTTCAGAGAATTAAACAGGATCCGCATGGTCATCTCATTCCTTTAAGAATCCTTTGCTTCATCAGCTGGGATTCCACTATGTTTCTATATACTCCTCTATGCATGGGCACAGGTACCTGGCTTGTTCCAAGAAGTATGCTGGAGAGTTTTCAAATTAACCAGTACGTTGAAAATTATTTGCAGGTTTTCAGTGTTTCACCATAATTTGATAACGTTTGTATGTGCCTCCTGAAACCTAAGAAGGCTGTGACGGACATAACTATGTTGAGGAGTAGCTGACTTGGTGTTGCCTATTTTTCTTAGTGGAGACAGACAAGAAGTCATACTTCTAAGTATCATCCCACCACCATTTTTCCATTGTTTTAAAATGCAGGGAAATTTTGCAAGTTAGCATTATAATTAGTAGCTGGAGGGTACTGCTTTTTTTTGTGTGTGGTCGATGTGGATGGGGGGGTCAGACCCTCTGTCAGTTCGCTGGTTAGTTTTTATTATCCCCAAGGAGGAGAAGTGGGAATGTGTTTGGCAGGTGAAAAGGGCGGATTCAGTTTCAGAGAATTAACGATGATCCCCATGGTCATCCCTTTCCTTTAATAATCCTTTATTCATCAGCTGGAAATCCACCATGGTTCTATATACTCCTCTTTGCGTGGGAACAGGTAACTGGCTTGTTCAAAGAAGTATGCCGCAGAGCTTTTCAATTAACCACTACGTTGAAAATTATTTGCAGGTGTTCAGCGTTTCACCATAATTGTGATAACGTTTGTTTGTGCCTCCGGAAACCCAAGAAGGCTGCGACGGACATAACTATGCTGAGGAGTAGCTGACTTAGTGTTGCCTGTTTTTGTTAGTGGAGACTGACAAGAAGCCATTCTTCTAAGTATCATCCCACCAACATTTTTCCATTGTTTTAAAATGCAGGGAAATTTTGCAAGTTAGCATTATAATTAGTAGCTGGAGGGTACGGTTTTTTTTTTTTGTGTGTGGTCGATGTGGTTGGGGGGGGTGGTCAGGCCCTCTGTCAGTTCGCTGGTTAGTTTTTATTATCCCCAGAGAGGAGAAGTGGGTAATAGTATGGCAGGAGAAATCTGCGGATCTGTTTCAGAGAATTAAACAGGATCCGCATGGTAATCCCGTTCCTTTAAGAATCCTTTGTTTCATGAGCTGGGAATCCACCATGGTTCTATATACTTCTCTATGCGTGGGCACAGGAAACTGACTTGTTACAAGAAGTATGCCTCAGAGCTTTTCAATTAACCAGTATGTTGAAAATCCTTTGCAGGTTTTCAGCGTTTCACCATAATTGTGATAACGTGTGTTTCTGCATACTGAAACCAAATATTGCTGGTACGGACATAACTATGCTGAGGCGTAGCTGACTTGGTGTTGCCTATTTTTGTCAGTGGAGACTGACAAGAAGCCATTCTTCTAAGTATCATCCCACCATCATTTCTCCATTGTTTAAAAATGTAGGGAAATTTTGCAAATTGGCATTATAATTAGTAGCTGGAGGGTACTTTTTTTTTTGTGCGGTCGATCAGGATGGGTGTTCAGGCCCTCTGTCAGATCGCTGGTTTGTTTTTATTATCCCCAGAGAAGAGTAGTGGGCATGTGTTTGGCAGGTGAAAAGTGCGGATTCTGTTTCAGAGAATTAAACAGGATCCGCATGGTCATCTCATTCCTTTAAGAATCCTTTGCTTCATCAGCTGGGATTCCACCATGTTTCTATATACTCCTCTATGCGTGGGCACAGGTACCTGGCTTGTTCCAAGAAGTATCCTGGAGAGTTTTCAAATTAACCAGTACGTTGAAAATTATTTGCAGGTTTTCAGCGTTTGACCATAATTTTGATAACGTTTGTATGTGCCTCCTGAAACCCAAGAAGGCTGCGACGGACATAACTATGCTGAGGAGTAGCTGACTTGGTGTTGCCTATTTTTGTTAGTGGAGACTGACAAGAAGCCATTCTTCTAAGTATCATCCCACCACCATTTTTCCATTGTTTTAAAATGGAGGGAAATTTTGCAAGTTAGCATTATTATTAATAGAGGGAGGGTTCGGTTTTTTTTTTGTGTGTGTGGTCGATGTGGATGGGGAGTTCAGGCCCCCTGTCAGTTCGCTGGTTAGTTTTTATTATCCCCAGAGAGGAGAAATGGGCATGTGTTTGGCAGGTGAAAAGGGCGGATTCTGTTTCAGAGAATTAACGATGATCCCCATGGTCATCCCGTTTCTTTAATAATCCTTTACTTCATCAGCTGGAAATCCACCATGGTTCTATATACTCCTCTTTGCGTGGGCACAGGTACCTGGCTTGTTCCAAGAAGTATGACGCAGAGCTTTTCAATTAACCACTACGTTGAAAATTATTTGCAGGTGTTCAGGGTTTCACCATAATTGTGATAAATTTTCTTTGTGCCTCCTGAAACCCAAGAAGGCTGCGACGGACATAAATATGCTGAGGCGTAGCTGACTTGGTTTTGCCTATTTTTGTTAGTGGAGACTGACAAGAACCCATTCTTATAAGTATCATCTCACCATTATTTTTCCATTGTTTAAAAATGCTGGAAAATTTTGCAAGTTAGCATTATAATTAGTAGCTGGAGGCTACGGTGTTTTTTTTTTTTTTCCTGTGGGTTCGGTGTGGATGTGTTGGTCAGGACCTCTGTCCGTTCGCTGGTTTGTTTTTATTTTCTCCAGACAGGAGAAGTAGGTATTACTTTGGCAGGTGAAAAAAGCGGATCTGTTTCAGAGAATTAAACAGGATCCGCATGGTAATCCCGTTCCTTTAAGAATTCTTTGCTTCTTGAGCTGGGAATCCACCATGGTTCTATATACTTCTCTATGCGTGGGCACAGGAAACTGGCTTGTTCCAAGAAGTATGACTCAGAGCTTTTCAATTAACCAGTATGTTGAAAATCCTTTGCAGGTGTTCAGCGTTTCACCATAATTGTGATTACGTTTGTTTGTGCCTCCTGAAACCCAAGAAGACTGCGACGGACATAACTATGCTGAGGAGTAGCTGACTTGGTGTTGCCTATTTTTGTTTGTGGAGACTGACAAGAAGCCATTTTCTAAGAAGCATCCCACCATCATTTCTCCATTGTTTAAAAATGCAGGGAAATTTTGCAAATTGGCATTATAATTAGTAGCTGGAGGGTACTTTTTTTTTTGTGGGGTCGGTCAGGATGGGTGTTCAGGCCCTCTGTCACATCGCTGGTTTGTTTTTATTATCCCCAGAGAAGAGTAGTGGGCATGTGTTTGGCAGGTGAAAAGTGCGGATTCTGTTTCAGAGAATTAAACCGGATCCGCATGGTCATCTCATTCCTTTAAGAATCCTTTGCTTCATTAGCTGGGATTCCACCATGTTTCTATATACTCCTCTATGCGTGTGCACAGGTACCTGGCTTGTTCCAAGAGGTATGCTGGAGAGTTTTCAAATTAACCAGTACGTTGAAAATTATTTGCGGGTTTTCAGTGTTTCACCATAATTTTGATAACGTTTGTATGTGCCTCCTGAAACCCAAGAAGGCTGCGACGGACATAACTATCCTGAGGAGTAGCTGACTTGGTGTTGCCTATTTTTGTTAGTGGAGACAGACAAGAAGCCATTCTTCTAAGTATCATCCCACCACCCCTTTTCCATTGTTTTAAAAGGCAGGGAAATTTTGCAAGTTTGCATTATAATTAGTAGCTGGAGGGTACTTTTTTTTTATTTTGTGGGGTCAGTGTGGATGGGTTGGTCAGCCCATCTGTCAGATTGCTGGTTTGTTTTTATTATCCCCAGAGAGGAAAAGTTGGCATGTGTTTGGCAGGTGAAAAGTGCGGATTCTGTTTCAGAGAATTAAACAGGATCCGCATGGTCATCTCATTCCTTTAAGAATCCTTTGCTTCATCAGCTGGGATTCCACCATGTTTCTATATACTCCTCTATGCGTGGGAACAGGTACCTGGCTTGTTCCAAGAAGTATGCTGGAGAGTTTTGAAATTAACCAGTACGTTGAAAATTATTTGCAGGTTTTCAGCGTTTCACCATAATTGTGATAACGTTTGTATGTGCCTCCTGAAACCCAAGAAGGCTGCGACGGACATAACTATGCTGAGGAGTAGCTGACTTGGTGTTGCCTATTTTTGTTAGTGGAGACAGACAAGAAGCCATTCTTCTAAGTATCATCCCACCACCATTTTTCCATTGTTTTAAAATGCAGGGAAATTGTGCAAGTTAGCATTATAATTAGTAGCTGGTGGGTACGGATTTTTTTTTTTTGTGTGGTCGATGTGGATGGGGGGGTCAGGCCCTCTGTCAGTTCGCTGGTTAGTTTTTATTATCCCCAGAGAGGAGAAGTGGGCATGTGTTTGGCAGGTGAAAAGGGAGGATTCTGTTTCAGAGAATTAACGATGATCCCCATGGTCATCCAGTTCCTTTAATAATCCTTTACTTCATCAGCTGGAAATCCACCATGGTTCTATATACTCCTCTTTGCGTGGGAACAGGTAACTGGCTTGTTCCAAGAAGTATGCCGCAGAGCTTTTCAATTAACCACTACGTTGAAAATTATTTGCAGGTGTTCAGCGTTTCACCATAATTGTGATAACGTTTGTTTGTGCCTCCTGAAACCCAAGATGGCTGCCACGAACATAACTATGCTGAGGCGCAGCTGACTTGGTGTGGCCTATTTTTTTTAGTGGAGACTGACTAGAATCCATTCTTCTAAGTATCATCTCACCATCATTTTTCCATTGTTTAAAAATGCAGGAAAATTTTGCAAGTTAGCATTATAATTAGTAGCTGAAGGCTACGGTGTTTTTTTTTTTTTTCCTGTGGGGTCGGTGTGGATATGTTGGTCAGGCCCTCTGTCAGTTCGCTGGTTTGTTTTTATTATCCCCAGACAGGGGAAGTGGGTATTAGTATGGCAGATGAAAACTGCGGATCTGTTTCAGAGAATTAAACAGGATCCGCATGGTAATCCTGTTCCTTTAAGAATCCTTTGCTTCATGAGCTGGGAATCCACCATGGTTCTATATACTTCTCTATGCGTGGGCACAGGAAACTGGCTTGTTCCAAGCAGTATGCCTCAGAGCTTTTCAATTAACCAGTATGTTGAAAATCCTTTGCAGGTTTTCAGCGTTTCATCATAATTGTGATAACGTGTGTATGTGCCTACTGAAACCAAATATGGCTGCTACGGACATAACTATGCTGAGGCGTAGCTGACTTGGTGTTTCCTATTTTTGTCAGTGGAGACCGACAAGAAGCCATTCTTCTAAGTATCATCCCACCATCATTTCTCCATTGTTTAAAAATGTAGGGAAATTTTGCAAATTGGCATTATAATTAGTAGCTGGAGGGTACGGTTTTTTTTTTGTGTGTGTGTGGTCGATGTGGATGGGGGGGTCAGTCCCTCTGTCAGTTCGCTGGTTAGTTTTTATTATCCCCAGAGAGGTGAAGTCGGCATGTGTTTGGTAGGTGAAAAGGGCGGATTCTGTTTCAGAGAATTAACGATGATCCCCATGGTCATCCCGTTCCTTTAATAATCCTTTACTTCATCAGCTGGAAATGCACCATGGTTCTATATACTCCTCTTTGCGTGGGAACAGGTAACTGGCTTGTTCCAAGAAGTATGCCGCAGAGCTTTTCAATTAACCAGTACGTTGAAAATTATTTGCACGTGTTCAACGTTTCACCATAATTGTGATAACGTTTGTTTGTGCCTCCTGAAACCCAAGAAGGCTGCGACGGACATAACTATGCTGAGGAGTAGCTGACTTGGTGTTGCCTATTTTTGTTAGTGGAGACTGACAAGAAGTCATTCTTCTAAGTATCATCCCACCACCATTTTTCCATTGTTTTAAAATGCAGGGAAATTTTGCAAGTTAGCATTATAATTAGTAGCTGGAGGGTACGGTTTTGTTTTGTGTGTGTGGTCGATGTGGATGGGGGGGTCAGGCCCTCTGTCAGTTCGCTGGTTAGTTTTTATTATCCCCAGAGAGGAGAAGTGGGCATGTGTTTGGCAGGTGTAAAGGGCAGATTCTGTTTCAGAGATTAACGGTGATCCCCATGCTCATCCCGTTCCTTTAATAATCCTTTACTTCATCAGCTGGAAATCCACCATGGTTCTATATACTCCTCTTTGCGTGGGAACAGGTAACTGGCTTGTTCCAAGAAGTATGCCGCAGAGCTTTTCAATTAACCACTACGCTGAAAATTATTTGCAGGTGTTCAGCGTTTCACCATAATTGTGATAACGTTTGTTTGTGCCTCCTGAAACCCAAGAAGGCTGTGACGGACATAACTATGCTGAGGCGTAGCTGACTTTGTTTTGCCTATTTTTGTTAGTGGAGACTGACAAGAATCCATTCTTCTAAGTATCATCTCACCATCATTTTTCCATTGTTTAAAAATGCAGGAAAATTTTGCAAGTTAGCATTATAATTAGTAGCTGGATGCTACGGTGTTTTTCTTTTTTTTTCCTGTGGGGTCGGTGTGGATGTGTTGGTCAGGCCCTCTGTCAGTTCGCTGGTTTGTTTTTATTTTCCCCAGAGAGGAGAAGTGTGTATTAGTATGGCAGGTGAAAACTGCGGATCTGTTTCAGAGAATTAAACAGGATTCGCATGGTAATCCCGTTCCTTTAAGAATGCTTTGCTTCATGAGCTGGGAATCCACCATGGTTCTATATACTTCTCTATGCGTGGGCACAGGAAATTGGCTTGTTCCAAGAAGTATGCCTCAGAGCTTTTCAATTAACCAGTATGTTGAAAATCCTTTGCAGGTTTTCAGCGTTTCACCATAATTGTGATAACGTGTGTATGTGCCTACTGAAACCAAATATGGCTGCTCCGGACATAACTATGCCGAGGCGTAGCTGACTTGGTGTTGCCTATTTTTGTCAGTGGAGACTGACAAGAAGCCATTCTTCTAAGAAGCATCCCACCATCATTTCTCCATTGTTTAAAAATGCAGGGAAATTTTGCAAGTTAGCATTATAATTAGTAGCTGGAGGGTACTTTTTTTTTTTGTGGGGTCAGTGTGGATGGGTTGGTCAGCCCATCTGTCAGATTGCTGGTTTGTTTTTACAATCCCCAGAGAGGAAAAGTGGGCATGTGTTTGGCAGGTGAAAAGTGCGGATTCTGTTTCAGAGAATTAACGATGATCCCCATGGTCATCCCGTTTCTTTAATAATCCTTTACTTCATCAGCTGGAAATCCACCATGGTTCTATATACTCCTCTTTGCGTGGGCACAGGTACCTGGCTTGTTCCAAGAAGTATGACGCAGAGCTTTTCAATTAACCACTACGTTGAAAATTATTTGCAGGTGTTCAGGGTTTCACCATAATTGTGATAACGTGTGTATGTGTCTCCTGAAACCCAAGAAGGCTGCGACGGACATAACTATGCTGAGGAGTAGCTGACTTGGTGTTGCCTATTTTTGTTAGTGGAGACAGACAAGAAGCCATTCTTCTAAGTATCATCCCACCACCATTTTTCCATTGTTTTAAAATGCAGGGAAATTGTGCAAGTTAGCATTATAATTAGTAGCTGGAGGGTACGGATTTTTTTTTTTGTGTGTGGTCGATGTGGATGGGGGGGTCAGGCCCTCTGTCAGTTCGCTGGTTAGTTTTTATTATCCCCAGAGAGGAGAAGTGGGCATGTGTTTGGCAGGTGAAAAGGGAGGATTCTGTTTCAGAGAATTAACGATGATCCCCATGGTCATCCAGTTCCTTTAATAATCCTTTACTTCATCAGCTGGAAATCCACCATGGTTCTATATACTCCTCTTTGCGTGGGAACAGGTAACTGGCTTGTTCCAAGAAGTATGCCGCAGAGCTTTTCAATTAACCACTACGTTGAAAATTATTTGCAGGTGTTCAGCGTTTCACCATAATTGTGATAACGTTTGTTTGTGCCTCCTGAAACCCAAGATGGCTGCCACGAACATAACTATGCTGAGGCGCAGCTGACTTGGTGTTGCCTATTTTTGTTAGTGGAGACTGACTAGAATCCATTCTTCTAAGTATCATCTCAGCATCATTTTTCCATTGTTTAAAAATGCAGGAAAATTTTGCAAGTTAGCATTATAATTAGTAGCTGGAGGCTACGGTGTTTTTTTTTTTTTTTTCCTGTGGGGTCGGTGTGGATGTGTTGGTCAGGCCCTCTGTCAGTTCGCTGGTTTGTTTTTATTATCCCCAGAGAGGAGAAGTGGGTATTAGTATGGCAGGTGATAACTGCGGATCTGTTTCAGAGAATTAAACAGGATCCACATGGTAATCCTGTTCCTTTAAGGAATCCTTTGCTTCATGAGCTGGGAATCCACCATGGTTCTATATACTTCTCTATGCGTGGGCACAGGAAACTGGCTTGTTCCAAGAAGTATGCCTCAGAGCTTTTCAATTAACCAGTATGTTGAAAATCCTTTGCAGGTTTTCAGCGTTTAACCATAATTGTGATAACGTGTGTATGTGCCTACTGAAACCAAATATGGCTGGTACGGACATAACTATGCTGAGGCGTAGCTGACTTGGTGTTTCCTATTTTTGTCAGTGGAGACCGACAAGAAGCCATTCTTCTAAGTATCATCCCACCATCATTTCTCCATTGTTTAAAAATGTAGGGAAATTTTGCAAATTGGCATTATAATTAGTAGCTGGAGGGTACTTTTATTTTTCTGGGGTCGGTCAGGATGGGTGCTCAGGCCCTCTGTCAGATCGCTGGTTAATTTTTATTATCCCCAGAGAAGAGTAGTGGGCATGTGTTTGGCAGGTGAAAAGGGCGGATTCTGTTTCAGAGAATTAACGATGATCCCCATGGTCATCCCGTTCCTTTAATAATCCTTTACTTCATCAGCTGGAAATGCACCATGGTTCTATATACTCCTCTTTGCGTGGGAACAGGTAACTGGCTTGTTCGAAGAAGTATGCCGCATAGCTTTTCAATTAACCACTACGTTGAAAATTATTTGCAGGTGTTCAGCGTTTCACCATAATTGTGATTACGTTTGTTTGTGCCTCCTGAAACCCAAGAAGACTGCGACGGACATAACTATGCTGAGGAGTAGCTGACTTGGTGTTGCCTATTTTTGTTTGTGGAGAATGACAGGAAGCCATTCTTCTAAGTATCATCCCACCACCATTTTTCCATTGTTTTAAAATGCAGGGAAATTTTGCAAGTTAGCATTATAATTAGTAGCTGGAGGGTACGGTTTTTTTTTTGTGTGTGGTCAATGTGGATGGGGGGGTCAGGCCCTCTGTCAGTTCGCTGGTTAGTTTTTATTATCCCCAGAGAGGAGAAGTGGGCATGTGTTTGGCAGGTGAAAAGGGCGGATTCTGTTTCAGAGAATTAACGATGATCCCCACGGTCATCCCGTTCCTTTAATAATCCTTTACTTCATCAGCTGGAAATCCACCATGGTTCTATATACTCCTATTTGTGTGGGAACAGGTAAGTGGCTTGTTCCAAGAAGTATGCCGCAGAGCTTTTCAATTAACCACTACGTTGAAAATTATTTGCAGGTGTTCAGCGTTTCACCATAATTGTGATAAGGTTTGTTTGTGCCTCCTGAAACCCAAGAAGGCTGCGACGGACATAACTATGCTGAGGAGTAGCTGACTTGGTGTTTCCTATTTTTGTTAGTGGAGACTGACAAGAAGCCATTCTTCTAAGTATCATCCCACCATCATTTCTCCATTGTTTAAAAATGCAGGGAAATTTTGCAAATTGGCATTATAATTAGTAGCTGGAGGGTACTTTTTTTTTTTGTGGGGTCGGTCAGGATGGGTGTTCAGGCCCTCTGTCAGATCGCTGGTTTGTTTTTATTATCCCCAGAGAGGAGTAGCGGGCATGTGTTTGGCAGGTGAAAAGTACGGATTCTGTTTCAGAGAATTAAACAGGATCCGCATGGTCATCTAATTCCTGTAAGAATCCTTTGCTTCATCAGCTGGGATTCCACCATGATTCTATATACTCCTCTTTGCGTGGGAACAGGTAACTGGCTTGTTCGAAGAAGTATGCCGCAGAGCTTTTCAATTAACCACTACGTTGAAAATTATTTGCAGGTGTTCAGCATTTCACCATAATTGTGATAACGTTTGTTTGTGCTTCCTGAAACCCAAGAAGGCTGCGACGGACATAACTATGCTGGGGCGTAGCTGACTTTGTTTTGCCTATTTTTGTTAGTGGAGACTGACAAGAATCCATTCTTCTAAGTATCATCTCACCATCATTTTTCCATTGTTTAAAGATGCAGGAAAATTTTGCAAGTTAGCATTATAATGAGTAGCTGGAGGCTACGGTGTTTTTCTTTTTTTTTCCTGTGAGGTCGGTGTGGATGTGTTGGTCAGGCCCTCTGTCATTTCGCTGGTTTGTTCTTATTATCCCCAGAGAGGAGAAGTGGGTATTAGTATGGCAGGTGAAAACTGCGCATCTGTTTCAGAGAATTAAACAGGATCCGCATGGTAATCCCGTTCCTTTAAGAATCCTTTGCTTCATGAGCTGGGAATCCACCATGGTTCTATATACTTCTCTATGCGTGGGCACAGGAAACTGGCTTGTTCCAAGAAGTATTCCTCAGAGCTTTTCAATTAACCAGTATGTTGAAAATCCTTTGCAGGTTTTCAGCGTTTCACCATACTTGTGATAACGTGTGTATGTGCCTACTGAAACCAAATATGGCTGCTCCGGACATAACTATGCCGAGGCGTACCTGACTTGGTGTTGCCTATTTTTGTGAGTGGAGACTGACAAGAAGCCATTCTTCTAAGAAGCATCCCACCATCATTTCTCCATTGTTTAAAAATGGAGGGAAATTTTGCAAATTGGCATTATAATTAGTAGCTGGAGGGTACTTTTTTTTTGTGGGGTCGGTCAGGATGGGTGTTCAGGCCCTCTGTCAGATCGCTGGTTAGTTTTTATTATCCCCAGAGAAGAGTAGTGGGCATGTGTTTGGCAGGTGAAAAGTGCGGATTCTGTTTCAGAGAATTAAAAAGTATCCGCATTGTCATCTCATTCCTTTAAGAATCCTTTGCTTCATCAGCTGGGATTCCACCATGTTTCTACATACTCCTCTATGCGTGGGAACAGGTACCTGGCTTGTTCCAAGAAGTATGCTGGAGAGTTTTGAAATTAACCAGTACGTTGAAAATTATTTGCAGGTTTTCAGCGTTTCACCATAATTTTGATAACGTTTGTATGTGCCTCCTGAAACCCAAGAAGGCTGCGACGGACATAACTATGCTGAGGAGTAGCTGACTTGGTGTTGCCTATTTTTGTTAGTGGAGACTGACAAGAAGCCATTCTTCTAAGTATCATCCCACCACCATTTTTCCATTGTTTTAAAATGCAGGGAAATTTTGCAAGTTAGCATTATAATTAGTAGCTGGAGGGTACGGTTTTTTTGTGTGTGTGGTCGATGTGGATGGTGGGGTCAGGCCCTCTGTCAGTTCGCTGGTTAGTTTTTATTATCCCCAGAGGGGAGAAGTGGGCATGTGTTTGGCAGGTGAAAAGGGCGGATTCTGTTTCAGAGAATTAACGATGATCCCCATGGTCATCCCGTTCCTTTAATAATCCTTTACTTCTTCAGCTGGAAATCCACCATGGTTCCATATAGTCCTCTTTGCGTGGGAACAGGTAACTGCCTTGTTCCAAGAAGGATGCCGCAGAGCTTTTCAATTAACCAGTACGTTGAAAATTATTTGCAGGTGTTCAGCGTTTCACCATAATTGTGATAACCTTTGTTTGTGCCTCCTGAAACCCAAGAAGGCTGCGACGGACAAAATTATGCTGAGGCGTAGCTGACTTGGTTTTGCCTATTTTTGTTAGTGGAGACTGACAAGAATCCATTCTTCTAAGTATCATCTCACCATCATTTTTCCATTGTTAAAAAATGCAGGAAAATTTTGCAAGTTAGCATTATAATTAGTAGCTGGAGGCTACGGTGCTTTTTTTTTTTTTTCCTGTGGGGTCGGTGTGGATGTGTTGGTCAGGCCCTCTGTCAGTTCGCTGGTTTGTTTTTATTATCCCCAGAGAGGAGAAGTGGGTATTAGTATGGCAGGTGAAAACTGCGGATCTGTTTCAGAGAATTAAACAGGATCCGCATGGTAATCCCTTTCCTTTAAGAATCATTTGCTTCATGAGCTGGGAATCCACCATGGTTCTATATACTTCTCTATGCGTGGGCACAGGAAAGTGGCTTGTTCCAAGAAGTATGCCTCAGAGCTTTTCAATTAACCAGTATGTTGAAAATCCTTTGCAGGTTTTCATTGTTTCACCATAATTGTGATAACGTGTGTATGTGCCTACTGAAACCAAATATGGCTGCTACGGACATAACTATGCTGAGGCGTAGCTGACTTGGTGTTGCCTATTTTTGTCAGTGGAGACTGACAAGAAGCCATTCTTCTAAGTATCATCCCACCATCATTTCTCCATTGTTTAAAAATGCAGGGAAATATTGCAAATTGGCATTATACTTAGTAGCTGGAGGGTACTTTTTTTTTTGTGGGGTCGGTCAGGATGGGTGTTCAGGCCCTCTGTCAGATCGCTGGTTAGTTTTTATTATCCCCAGAGAAGAGTAGTGGGCATGTGTTTGGCAGGTGTAAAGTTCGGATTCTGTTTCAGAGAATGAAACAGGATCCGCATGCTCATCCCGTTCCTTTAGTAAACTTTTGCTTCATCAGCTGGGAATCCACCATGGTTCTATATACTCCTCTATGTTTGGGCACAGGTAACTGGCTTGTTCCAAGAAGTATGCCACAGAGCTATTAAATTAAGCAGTACGTTGAAAATTATTTGCAGGTTTTCAGCCTTTCACCATAATTCTTATAACGTTTGTATGTGTTTCCTGAAACCCAACATGGCTGCCACGAACATAAGTATGCTGAGGCGTAGCTGACTTCCTGTTGCCTATTTTTGTTAGTGGAGACTGACAAGAAGCCATTCTTCTAAGTATCATCCCATCATCATTTTTCCATTGTTTAAAAATGCAGGGAAATTTTGCAAGTTATCATTATAATTAGTAGCTGGAGGGTACTTTTTTTTTTTTGTGGGGTCAGTGTGGATGGGTTGGTCAGGCCCTCTGACAGTTCGCTGGTTTGTTTTTATTATCCCCAGAGAGGAGAAGTGGGTATTAGTATGGCAGGTGAAAACTGCGGATCTGTTTCAGAGAATTAAACAGGATCCGCATGGTCATCCCGTTCCTTTAAGAATCCTTTGCTTCATGAGCTGGGAATCCACCATGGTTCTATATACTTCTATTTGCGTGGGCACAGGAAACTGGCTTGTTCCAAGAAGTATGCCTCAGAGCTTTTCAATTAACCAGTATGTTGAAAATCCTTTGCAGGTTTTCAGCGTTTCACCATAATTGTGATAACGTGTGTAAGTGCCTACTGAAACCAAATATGGCTGCTACGGACATAACTATGCTGAGGCGTAGCTCACTTGGTGTTGCCTATTTTTGTGAGTGGAGACTGACAAGAAGCCATTCTTCTAAGTATCATCTCACCATCATTTTTCCGTTGTTTAAAAATGCAGGAAAATTTTGCAAGTTAGCATTATAATTAGTAGCTGGAGGCTACGGTGTTTTTTTTTTTTTTTTTTTTCCTGTGGGGTCGGTGTCGATGTGTTGGTCAGGCCCTCTGTCAGTTGGCTGGGTAGTTTTTTTTTATCCCCAGAGAGGAGAAGTGGGCATGTGTTTGCCAGGTGAAAAGGGCGGATTTTGTTTCAGAGAATTAACGATGATCCCCATGGTCATCCCGTTGCTTTAATAGTCCTTTACTTCATCAGCTGGAAATCCACCATGGTTCTATATACTCCTCTTTGCGTGGGAACAGGTAACTGGCTTGTTCCAAGAAGTATGCCGCAGAGGTTTTCAATTAACCACTACTTTGAAAATGATTTGCAGGTGTTCAGCGTTTCACCATAATTGTGATAACGTTTGTTTGTGCCTCCTGAAACCCAAGAAGGCTGCGACGGACATAACTATGCTGAGGCGTAGCTCACTTGGTTTTACCTATTTTTGTCAGTGGAGACTGACAAGGAGCCATTCTTCTAAGTATCATCCCACCATAATTTCTCCATTGTTTAAGAATGCAGGGAAATTTTGCAAATTGGCATTAAAATTAGTAGCTGGAGGGTACTTTTTTTTTTGTGGAGTCCGTCAGGATGGGTGTTCAGGCCCTCTGTCAGATCGCTGGTTTGTTTTTATTATCCCCAGGAAGAGTAGTGGGCATGTGTTTGGCAGGTGAAAAGTGCGGATTCTGTTTCAGAGAATTAAACAGGTTCCGCACGGTCATCTCATTCCTTTAAGAATCCTTTGCTTCATCAGCTGGGATTCCACCATGTTTCTATATACTCCTCTATGCGTGGGCACAGGTACCTTGATTGTTCCAAGAAGTATGCTGGAGAGTTTTCAAATTAACCAGTACGTTGAAAATTATTTCCTGGTTTTCAGCGTTTCACCATAATTTTGATAACGTTTGTGTGTGCCTCCTGAAACCCAAGAAGGCTGCGACAGACATAACTATGCTGAGGAGTAGCTGACTTGGTGTTGCCTATTTTTGTTAGTGGAGACAGACAAGAAGCCATTCTTCTAAGTATCATCCCACCACCATTTTTCCATTTTTTAAAATGCAGGGAAATTTTGCAAGTTAGCATTATTGTTAGTAGCTGGAGGGTACGGGTTTTTTTTGTGTGTGGTCGATGTGGATAGGGGGGTCAGGCCCTCTGTCAGTTCGCTGGTTAGTTTTTATTATCCCCAGAGAGGAGAAGTGGGCATGTGTTTGGCAGGTGAAAAGGGCGGACTCTGTTTCAGAGAATTAACGATGAGCCCCATGGTCATCCCGTTCCTTTAATAATCCTTTACTTCATCAGCTGGAAATCCACCATGGTTCTATATACTCCTCTTTGCATGGGAACAGGTAACTGGCTTGTTCCAAGAAGTATGCCGCAGAGCTTTTCAATTAACCACTACGTTGAAAATTATTTGCAGGTGTTCAGCGTTTCACCATAATTGTGATAACGTTTGTTTGTGCCTCCTGAAACCCAAGATGGCTGCCACGAACATAACGATGCTGAGGCGTAGCTGACTTGGTTTTGCCTATTTTTGTTAGTGGACACTGACAAGAATCCATTCTTCTAAGTATCATCTCACCATCATTTTTCCATTGTTTAAAAATGCAGGAAAATTTTGCAAGTTAGCATTATAATTAGTAGCTGGACGTTACGGTGTTTTTTTTTTTTTTTCCTGTGGGGTCGGTGTGGATGTGTTGGTCAGGCCCTCTGTCAGTTCGCTGGTTTGTTTTTATTATCCCCAGAGAGGAGAAGTGGGTATTAGTATGGCAGGTGAAAACTGCGGATCTGTTTCAGAGAATTAAACAGGATGTGCATGGTAATCCCGTTCCTTTAAGATTCCTTTGCTTCATGAGCTGGGAATCCACCATGGTTCTATATACCTCTCTATGCGTGGGCACAGGAAACTGGCTTGTTCCAAGAAGTATGCCTCAGAGCTTTTCAATTAACCAGTATGTTGAAAATCCTTTGCAGGTTTTCAGCGTTTCACCATAATTGTGATAACGTGTGTATGTGCCTACTGAAACCAAATATGGCTGCTACGGACATAACTATGCTGAGGCGTAGCTGACTTGGTGTTGCCTATTTTTGTCAGTGGAGACTGACAAGAAGCCATTCTTCTAAGTATCATCCCACCATCATTTTTCCATTGTTTAAAAATGTAGGGAAATTTTGCAAGTTATCATTATAATTAGTAGCTGGAGGGTACTTTTTTTTTTTTTTTGTGGGTTCAGTGTGGATGGGTTGGTCAGGCCATCTGTCAATTCACTGGTTTGTTTTTATTATCCCCAGAGAGGAGAAGTGGGCATGTGTTTGGCAGGTAAAAAGGGCGGATTCTGTTTCAGAGAATTAAACAGGATCCGCATGGTCATCTCATTCCTTTAAGAATCCTTTGCTTCATCAGCTGGGATTCCACCATGTTTCTATATACTCCTCTATGGGTGGGCACAGGTACCTGGCTTGTTCCAAGAAGTATGCTGGAGAGTTTTGAAATTAACCATTACGTTGAAAATTATTTGCTGGTTTTCAGCGTTTCACCATAATTTTGATAACGTTTGTATGTGCCTCCTGAAACCCAAGAAGGCTGCGACGGACATAACTATGCTGAGGAGTAGCTGACTTGGTGTTGCCTATTTTTGTTAGTGGAGACAGACAAAAAGCCATTCTTCTAAGTGTCATCCCACCACCATTTTTCCATTGTTTTAAAATGCAGGGAAATTTTGCAAATTAGCATTATAATTAGCAGCTGGAGGGTATGTTTTTTTTTGTGTGTGTGTGTGGTCGATGTTGATGGGGGGGTCAGGCCCTCTGTCAGTTCGCTGGTTAGTTTTTATTATCCCCAGAGAGGAGAAGTGGGCATGTGTTTGGCAGGTGAAAAGGGCGGATTCTGTTTCAGAGAATTAACGATGATCCCCATGGTCATCCCGTTCCTTTAATAATCCTTTACTTCATCAGCTGGAAATCCACCATGGTTCTATATACTCCTCTTTGCGTGGGAACAGATAACTGGCTGGTTCCAAGAAGTATGCCGCAGAGCTTTCCAATTAAGCACTACGTTGAAAATTATTTGCAGGTGTTCAAACTTTCACCATAATTGTGATAACGTTTGTTTGTGTCTCCTGAAACCCAAGAAGGCTGCGACGTACATAACTATGCTGAGGAGTAGCTGACTTGGTGTTGCCTATTTTTGTTAGTGGAGACTGACAAGAAGCCATTCTTCTAAGTATCATCCCACCACCATTTTTCCATTGCTTTAAAATGCAGGGAAATTTTGCAAGTTAGCATTATAATTAGTAACTGGAGGCTATGGTGTTTTTTTTTTTTTTTTCCTGTGGGGTCGTTGTGGATGTGTTGGTCAGGCCTTCTGTCAGTTCGCTGGTTTGTTTTTATTATCCCCAGAGAGGAGAAGTGGGTATTAGTATGGCGGGTGAAAACTGCGGATCTGTTTCAGAGAATTAAACAGGATCCGCATGGTAATCCCTTTCCTTTAAGAATCCTTTGCTTCATAAGCTGGGAATCCACCATGGTTCTATATACTTCTCTATGCGTAAGCACAGGAAACTGGCTTGTTCCAAGAAGTATGCCTCAGAGGTTTTCAATTAACCAGTATGTTGAAAATCCTTTGCAGGTTTTCAGCGTTTCACCATAATTGTGATAATGTGTATGTGCCTACTGAAACCAAATATGGCTGCTACGGACATAACTATGCTGAAGCGTAGCTGACTTGGTGTTTCCTATTTTTGTCAGTGGAGACTGACAAGAAGCCATTCTTCTAAGTATCATCCCACCATCATTTCTCCATTATTTAAAAATGCAGGGAAATTTTGCAAATTGGCATTGTAATTAGTAGCTGGAGGGTACTTTTTTTTTTGTGGGGTCGGTCAGGATGGGTGTTCAGGCCCTCTGTCAGATCGCTGGTTTGTTTTTATTATCCCCAGAGAAGAGTAGTGGGCATGTGTTTGGCAGGTGAAAAGTGCGGATTCTCTTTCAGAGAATTAAACAGGATCCGCATGGTCATCTCATTCCTTTAAGAATCCTTTGCTTCATCAACTGGGATTCCACCATGCTTCTATATACTCCTCTATGCGTGGGCACAGGTACCTGGCTTGTTCCAAGAAGTATGGTGGAGAGTTTTCAAATTAACCAGTAGGTTGAAAATTATTTGCGGGTTTTCAGTGTTTCACCATAATTTTGATAACGTTTGTATGTGCCTCCTGAAACCCAAGAAGGCTGCGACGGACATAACTTATGCTGAGGAGTAGCTGACTTGATGTTGCCTATTTTTGTTAGTGGAGACAGACCAAAAGCCATTCTTCTAAGTATCATCCTACCACCAATTTTCAATTGTTTTAAAATACAGGGAAATTTTGCAAGTTAGCATTATAATTAGTAGCTGGAGGGTACGGTTTTTTTTTTGTGTGTGGTCGATGTGGATGGGGGGGTCAGGCTCTCTGTCAGTTCGCTGGTTAGTTTTTATTATCCCCAGAGAGGAGAAGTCGGCATGTGTTTGGCAGGTGAAAAGGGCGGATTCTGTTTCAGAGAATTAACGATGAGCCCCATGGTCATCCCGTTCCTTTAATAATCCTTTACTTCATCAGCTGGAAATCCACCATGGTTCTATATACTCCTCTTTGCTTGGGAACAGGTAACTGGCTTGTTCCAAGAAGTATGCCGCACAGCTTTTCAATTAACCAGTACGTTGAAAATTATTTGCAGGTGTTCAGGGTTTCACCATAATTGTGATAACGTTTGTTTGTGCCTCCTGAAACCCAAGAAGGCTGCGACAGACATAACTATGCTGAGGAGTAGCTGACTTGGTGTTGCCTATTTTTGTTTGTGGAGACTACAAGAAGCCATTCTTCTAAGTGTCATCCCACCACCATTTTTCCATTGTTTTAAAATGCAGGGAAATTTTGCAAGTTAGCATTATAAGTAGAAGCTGGAGGGTCCGTTTTTTTTTTTGTGTCTGTGTGGTCGATGTGGATGGGGGGGTCAGGCCCTCTGTCAGTTCGCTGGTTAGTTTTTATTATCCCCAGAGAGGAGAAGTGGGCATGTGTTTGGCAGGTGAAAAGGGCGGATTCTGTTTCAGAGAATTAACGATGATCCCCACGGTCATCCCGTTCCTTTAATAATCCTTTACTTCATCAGCTGGAAATCCACCATGGTTCTATATACTCCTCTTTGCGTGGGAACAGGTAACTGGCTTGTTCCAAGAAGTATGCTAGAGATTTTTCAAATTAACCAGTACGTTGAATATTATTTGCAGGTGTTCAGCGTTTCACCATAATTCTTATAAGGTTTGTATGTGTCTCCTGAAACCCAACATGGCTGCCACGAACCTAACTATGCTGAGGCGTAGCTGACTTGGTTTTGCCTCTTTTTGTTAGTGGAGACTGACAAGAATCCATTCTTCTAAGTATCATCTCACCATCATTTTTCCATTGTTTAAAAATGCAGGAAAATTTTGCAAGTTAGCATTATAATTAGTAGCTGGAGGCTACGGTGTTTTTTTTCTTTTTTTCCTGTGGGGTGGGTGTGGATGTGTTGGTCAGGCCCTCAGTCAGTTCGCTGGTTTGTTTTTATTATCCCCAGAGAGGAGAAGTGGGTATTAGTATGGCAGGTGAAAACTGCGGATCTGTTTCAGAGAATTAAACAGGATGTGCATGGTAATCCCGTTCCTTTAAGATTCCTTTGCTTCATTATCTGGGAATCCACCATGGTTCTATATACTTCTCTATGCGTGGGCACAGGAAACTGGCTTGTTCCAAGAAGTATGCCTCAGAGCTTTTCAATTAACCTGTATGTTGAAAATCCTTTGCAGGTTTTCAGCGTTTCACCATAATTGTGATATCGTGTGTATGTGCCTACTGAAACCAAATATGGCTGCTACGGACATAACTATGCTGAGGCGTAGCTGACTTGGTGTTGCCTATATTTGTCAGTGGAGACTGACCAGAAGCCATTCTTCTAAGTATCATCCCGCCATCATTTCTCCATTGTTTAAAAATGCAGGGAAATTTTGCAAATTGGCATTATAATTAGTAGCTGGAGGGTACTTTTTTTTTTGTGGGGTCAGTCAGGATGGGTGTTCAGGCCCTCTGTCAGTTCGCTGGTTAGTTTTTATTATCCCCAGAGAGGAGAAGTGGGCATGTGTTTGGCAGGTGAAAAGTTCGGATTTTGTTTCAGAGAATTAACGATGATCCCCATGGTCATCCCGTTCCTTTAATAATCCTTTACTTCATCAGCTGGAAATCCACAATGGTTCTATATACTCCTCTTTGCGTGGGAACAGGTAACTGGCTTGTTCCAAGAAGTATGCCGCAGAGCTTTTCAATTAACCACTACGTTGAAAATTATTTGCAGGTGTTCAGCGTTTCACCATAATTGTGATAACGTTTGTTTGTGCCTCCTGAAACCCAAGATGGCTGCCACGAACATAACGATGCTGAGGCGTAGCTGACTTGGTTTTGCCTATTTTTGTTAGTGGACACTGACAAGAATCCATTCTTCTAAGTATCATCTCACCATCATTTTTCCATTGTTTAAAAATGCAGGAAAATTTTGCAAGTTAGCATTATAATTAGTAGCTGGACGTTACGGTGTTTTTTTTTTTTTTTCCTGTGGGGTCGGTGTGGATGTGTTGGTCAGGCCCTCTGTCAGTTCGCTGGTTTGTTTTTATTATCCCCAGAGAGGAGAAGTGGGTATTAGTATGGCAGGTGAAAACTGCGGATCTGTTTCAGAGAATTAAACAGGATGTGCATGGTAATCCCGTTCCTTTAAGATTCCTTTGCTTCATGAGCTGGGAATCCACCATGGTTCTATATACCTCTCTATGCGTGGGCACAGGAAACTGGCTTGTTCCAAGAAGTATGCCTCAGAGCTTTTCAATTAACCAGTATGTTGAAAATCCTTTGCAGGTTTTCAGCGTTTCACCATAATTGTGATAACGTGTGTATGTGCCTACTGAAACCAAATATGGCTGCTACGGACATAACTATGCTGAGGCGTAGCTGACTTGGTGTTGCCTATTTTTGTCAGTGGAGACTGACAAGAAGCCATTCTTCTAAGTATCATCCCACCATCATTTTTCCATTGTTTAAAAATGTAGGGAAATTTTGCAAGTTATCATTATAATTAGTAGCTGGAGGGTACTTTTTTTTTTTTTTTGTGGGTTCAGTGTGGATGGGTTGGTCAGGCCATCTGTCAATTCACTGGTTTGTTTTTATTATCCCCAGAGAGGAGAAGTGGGCATGTGTTTGGCAGGTAAAAAGGGCGGATTCTGTTTCAGAGAATTAAACAGGATCCGCATGGTCATCTCATTCCTTTAAGAATCCTTTGCTTCATCAGCTGGGATTCCACCATGTTTCTATATACTCCTCTATGGGTGGGCACAGGTACCTGGCTTGTTCCAAGAAGTATGCTGGAGAGTTTTGAAATTAACCAGTACGTTGAAAATTATTTGCTGGTTTTCAGCGTTTCACCATAATTTTGATAACGTTTGTATGTGCCTCCTGAAACCCAAGAAGGCTGCGACGGACATAACTATGCTGAGGAGTAGCTGACTTGGTGTTGCCTATTTTTGTTAGTGGAGACAGACAAAAAGCCATTCTTCTAAGTGTCATCCCACCACCATTTTTCCATTGTTTTAAAATGCAGGGAAATTTTGCAAATTAGCATTATAATTAGCAGCTGGAGGGTATGTTTTTTTTTGTGTGTGTGTGTGGTCGATGTTGATGGGGGGGTCAGGCCCTCTGTCAGTTCGCTGGTTAGTTTTTATTATCCCCAGAGAGGAGAAGTGGGCATGTGTTTGGCAGGTGAAAAGGGCGGATTCTGTTTCAGAGAATTAACGATGATCCCCATGGTCATCCCGTTCCTTTAATAATCCTTTACTTCATCAGCTGGAAATCCACCATGGTTCTATATACTCCTCTTTGCGTGGGAACAGATAACTGGCTGGTTCCAAGAAGTATGCCGCAGAGCTTTCCAATTAACCACTACGTTGAAAATTATTTGCAGGTGTTCAAACTTTCACCATAATTGTGATAACGTTTGTTTGTGTCTCCTGAAACCCAAGAAGGCTGCGACGTACATAACTATGCTGAGGAGTAGCTGACTTGGTGTTGCCTATTTTTGTTAGTGGAGACTGACAAGAAGCCATTCTTCTAAGTATCATCCCACCACCATTTTTCCATTGCTTTAAAATGCAGGGAAATTTTGCAAGTTAGCATTATAATTAGTAACTGGAGGCTATGGTGTTTTTTTTTTTTTTTCCTGTGGGGTCGTTGTGGATGTGTTGGTCAGGCCTTCTGTCAGTTCGCTGGTTTGTTTTTATTATCCCCAGAGAGGAGAAGTGGGTATTAGTATGGCGGGTGAAAACTGCGGATCTGTTTCAGAGAATTAAACAGGATCCGCATGGTAATCCCTTTCCTTTAAGAATCCTTTGCTTCATAAGCTGGGAATCCACCATGGTTCTATATACTTCTCTATGCGTAAGCACAGGAAACTGGCTTGTTCCAAGAAGTATGCCTCAGAGGTTTTCAATTAACCAGTATGTTGAAAATCCTTTGCAGGTTTTCAGCGTTTCACCATAATTGTGATAATGTGTATGTGCCTACTGAAACCAAATATGGCTGCTACGGACATAACTATGCTGAAGCGTAGCTGACTTGGTGTTTCCTATTTTTGTCAGTGGAGACTGACAAGAAGCCATTCTTCTAAGTATCATCCCACCATCATTTCTCCATTATTTAAAAATGCAGGGAAATTTTGCAAATTGGCATTGTAATTAGTAGCTGGAGGGTACTTTTTTTTTTGTGGGGTCGGTCAGGATGGGTGTTCAGGCCCTCTGTCAGATCGCTGGTTTGTTTTTATTATCCCCAGAGAAGAGTAGTGGGCATGTGTTTGGCAGGTGAAAAGTGCGGATTCTCTTTCAGAGAATTAAACAGGATCCGCATGGTCATCTCATTCCTTTAAGAATCCTTTGCTTCATCAACTGGGATTCCACCATGCTTCTATATACTCCTCTATGCGTGGGCACAGGTACCTGGCTTGTTCCAAGAAGTATGGTGGAGAGTTTTCAAATTAACCAGTAGGTTGAAAATTATTTGCGGGTTTTCAGTGTTTCACCATAATTTTGATAACGTTTGTATGTGCCTCCTGAAACCCAAGAAGGCTGCGACGGACATAACTTATGCTGAGGAGTAGCTGACTTGATGTTGCCTATTTTTGTTAGTGGAGACAGACCAAAAGCCATTCTTCTAAGTATCATCCTACCACCAATTTTCAATTGTTTTAAAATACAGGGAAATTTTGCAAGTTAGCATTATAATTAGTAGCTGGAGGGCACGGTTTTTTTTTTGTGTGTGGTCGATGTGGATGGGGGGGTCAGGCTCTCTGTCAGTTCGCTGGTTAGTTTTTATTATCCCCAGAGAGGAGAAGTCGGCATGTGTTTGGCAGGTGAAAAGGGCGGATTCTGTTTCAGAGAATTAACGATGAGCCCCATGGTCATCCCGTTCCTTTAATAATCCTTTACTTCATCAGCTGGAAATCCACCATGGTTCTATATACTCCTCTTTGCTTGGGAACAGGTAACTGGCTTGTTCCAAGAAGTATGCCGCACAGCTTTTCAATTAACCAGTACGTTGAAAATTATTTGCAGGTGTTCAGGGTTTCACCATAATTGTGATAACGTTTGTTTGTGCCTCCTGAAACCCAAGAAGGCTGCGACAGACATAACTATGCTGAGGAGTAGCTGACTTGGTGTTGCCTATTTTTGTTTGTGGAGACTACAAGAAGCCATTCTTCTAAGTGTCATCCCACCACCATTTTTCCATTGTTTTAAAATGCAGGGAAATTTTGCAAGTTAGCATTATAAGTAGAAGCTGGAGGGTCCGTTTTTTTTTTTGTGTCTGTGTGGTCGATGTGGATGGGGGGGTCAGGCCCTCTGTCAGTTCGCTGGTTAGTTTTTATTATCCCCAGAGAGGAGAAGTGGGCATGTGTTTGGCAGGTGAAAAGGGCGGATTCTGTTTCAGAGAATTAACGATGATCCCCACGGTCATCCCGTTCCTTTAATAATCCTTTACTTCATCAGCTGGAAATCCACCATGGTTCTATATACTCCTCTTTGCGTGGGAACAGGTAACTGGCTTGTTCCAAGAAGTATGCTAGAGATTTTTCAAATTAACCAGTACGTTGAATATTATTTGCAGGTGTTCAGCGTTTCACCATAATTCTTATAAGGTTTGTATGTGTCTCCTGAAACCCAACATGGCTGCCACGAACCTAACTATGCTGAGGCGTAGCTGACTTGGTTTTGCCTCTTTTTGTTAGTGGAGACTGACAAGAATCCATTCTTCTAAGTATCATCTCACCATCATTTTTCCATTGTTTAAAAATGCAGGAAAATTTTGCAAGTTAGCATTATAATTAGTAGCTGGAGGCTACGGTGTTTTTTTTCTTTTTTTCCTGTGGGGTGGGTGTGGATGTGTTGGTCAGGCCCTCAGTCAGTTCGCTGGTTTGTTTTTATTATCCCCAGAGAGGAGAAGTGGGTATTAGTATGGCAGGTGAAAACTGCGGATCTGTTTCAGAGAATTAAACAGGATGTGCATGGTAATCCCGTTCCTTTAAGATTCCTTTGCTTCATTATCTGGGAATCCACCATGGTTCTATATACTTCTCTATGCGTGGGCACAGGAAACTGGCTTGTTCCAAGAAGTATGCCTCAGAGCTTTTCAATTAACCTGTATGTTGAAAATCCTTTGCAGGTTTTCAGCGTTTCACCATAATTGTGATATCGTGTGTATGTGCCTACTGAAACCAAATATGGCTGCTACGGACATAACTATGCTGAGGCGTAGCTGACTTGGTGTTGCCTATATTTGTCAGTGGAGACTGACCAGAAGCCATTCTTCTAAGTATCATCCCGCCATCATTTCTCCATTGTTTAAAAATGCAGGGAAATTTTGCAAATTGGCATTATAATTAGTAGCTGGAGGGTACTTTTTTTTTTGTGGGGTCAGTCAGGATGGGTGTTCAGGCCCTCTGTCAGTTCGCTGGTTAGTTTTTATTATCCCCAGAGAGGAGAAGTGGGCATGTGTTTGGCAGGTGAAAAGTTCGGATTTTGTTTCAGAGAATTAACGATGATCCCCATGGTCATCCCGTTCCTTTAATAATCCTTTACTTCATCAGCTGGAAATCCACAATGGTTCTATATACTCCTCTTTGCGTGGGAACAGGTAACTGGCTTGTTCCAAGAAGTATGCCGCAGAGCTTTTCAATTAACCACTACGTTGAAAATTATTTGCAGGTGTTCAGCGTTTCACCATAATTGTGATAACGTTTGTTTGTGCCTCCTGAAACCCAAGATGGCTGCCACGAACATAACGATGCTGAGGCGTAGCTGACTTGGTTTTGCCTATTTTTGTTAGTGGACACTGACAAGAATCCATTCTTCTAAGTATCATCTCACCATCATTTTTCCATTGTTTAAAAATGCAGGAAAATTTTGCAAGTTAGCATTATAATTAGTAGCTGGACGTTACGGTGTTTTTTTTTTTTTTTCCTGTGGGGTCGGTGTGGATGTGTTGGTCAGGCCCTCTGTCAGTTCGCTGGTTTGTTTTTATTATCCCCAGAGAGGAGAAGTGGGTATTAGTATGGCAGGTGAAAACTGCGGATCTGTTTCAGAGAATTAAACAGGATGTGCATGGTAATCCCGTTCCTTTAAGATTCCTTTGCTTCATGAGCTGGGAATCCACCATGGTTCTATATACCTCTCTATGCGTGGGCACAGGAAACTGGCTTGTTCCAAGAAGTATGCCTCAGAGCTTTTCAATTAACCAGTATGTTGAAAATCCTTTGCAGGTTTTCAGCGTTTCACCATAATTGTGATAACGTGTGTATGTGCCTACTGAAACCAAATATGGCTGCTACGGACATAACTATGCTGAGGCGTAGCTGACTTGGTGTTGCCTATTTTTGTCAGTGGAGACTGACAAGAAGCCATTCTTCTAAGTATCATCCCACCATCATTTTTCCATTGTTTAAAAATGTAGGGAAATTTTGCAAGTTATCATTATAATTAGTAGCTGGAGGGTACTTTTTTTTTTTTTTTTGTGGGTTCAGTGTGGATGGGTTGGTCAGGCCATCTGTCAATTCACTGGTTTGTTTTTATTATCCCCAGAGAGGAGAAGTGGGCATGTGTTTGGCAGGTAAAAAGGGCGGATTCTGTTTCAGAGAATTAAACAGGATCCGCATGGTCATCTCATTCCTTTAAGAATCCTTTGCTTCATCAGCTGGGATTCCACCATGTTTCTATATACTCCTCTATGGGTGGGCACAGGTACCTGGCTTGTTCCAAGAAGTATGCTGGAGAGTTTTGAAATTAACCAGTACGTTGAAAATTATTTGCTGGTTTTCAGCGTTTCACCATAATTTTGATAACGTTTGTATGTGCCTCCTGAAACCCAAGAAGGCTGCGACGGACATAACTATGCTGAGGAGTAGCTGACTTGGTGTTGCCTATTTTTGTTAGTGGAGACAGACAAAAAGCCATTCTTCTAAGTGTCATCCCACCACCATTTTTCCATTGTTTTAAAATGCAGGGAAATTTTGCAAATTAGCATTATAATTAGCAGCTGGAGGGTATGTTTTTTTTTTTGTGTGTGTGTGGTCGATGTTGATGGGGGGGTCAGGCCCTCTGTCAGTTCGCTGGTTAGTTTTTATTATCCCCAGAGAGGAGAAGTGGGCATGTGTTTGGCAGGTGAAAAGGGCGGATTCTGTTTCAGAGAATTAACGATGATCCCCATGGTCATCCCGTTCCTTTAATAATCCTTTACTTCATCAGCTGGAAATCCACCATGGTTCTATATACTCCTCTTTGCGTGGGAACAGATAACTGGCTGGTTCCAAGAAGTATGCCGCAGAGCTTTCCAATTAACCACTACGTTGAAAATTATTTGCAGGTGTTCAAACTTTCACCATAATTGTGATAACGTTTGTTTGTGTCTCCTGAAACCCAAGAAGGCTGCGACGTACATAACTATGCTGAGGAGTAGCTGACTTGGTGTTGCCTATTTTTGTTAGTGGAGACTGACAAGAAGCCATTCTTCTAAGTATCATCCCACCACCATTTTTCCATTGCTTTAAAATGCAGGGAAATTTTGCAAGTTAGCATTATAATTAGTAACTGGAGGCTATGGTGTTTTTTTTTTTTTTTCCTGTGGGGTCGTTGTGGATGTGTTGGTCAGGCCTTCTGTCAGTTCGCTGGTTTGTTTTTATTATCCCCAGAGAGGAGAAGTGGGTATTAGTATGGCGGGTGAAAACTGCGGATCTGTTTCAGAGAATTAAACAGGATCCGCATGGTAATCCCTTTCCTTTAAGAATCCTTTGCTTCATAAGCTGGGAATCCACCATGGTTCTATATACTTCTCTATGCGTAAGCACAGGAAACTGGCTTGTTCCAAGAAGTATGCCTCAGAGGTTTTCAATTAACCAGTATGTTGAAAATCCTTTGCAGGTTTTCAGCGTTTCACCATAATTGTGATAATGTGTATGTGCCTACTGAAACCAAATATGGCTGCTACGGACATAACTATGCTGAAGCGTAGCTGACTTGGTGTTTCCTATTTTTGTCAGTGGAGACTGACAAGAAGCCATTCTTCTAAGTATCATCCCACCATCATTTCTCCATTATTTAAAAATGCAGGGAAATTTTGCAAATTGGCATTGTAATTAGTAGCTGGAGGGTACTTTTTTTTTTGTGGGGTCGGTCAGGATGGGTGTTCAGGCCCTCTGTCAGATCGCTGGTTTGTTTTTATTATCCCCAGAGAAGAGTAGTGGGCATGTGTTTGGCAGGTGAAAAGTGCGGATTCTCTTTCAGAGAATTAAACAGGATCCGCATGGTCATCTCATTCCTTTAAGAATCCTTTGCTTCATCAACTGGGATTCCACCATGCTTCTATATACTCCTCTATGCGTGGGCACAGGTACCTGGCTTGTTCCAAGAAGTATGGTGGAGAGTTTTCAAATTAACCAGTAGGTTGAAAATTATTTGCGGGTTTTCAGTGTTTCACCATAATTTTGATAACGTTTGTATGTGCCTCCTGAAACCCAAGAAGGCTGCGACGGACATAACTTATGCTGAGGAGTAGCTGACTTGATGTTGCCTATTTTTGTTAGTGGAGACAGACCAAAAGCCATTCTTCTAAGTATCATCCTACCACCAATTTTCAATTGTTTTAAAATACAGGGAAATTTTGCAAGTTAGCATTATAATTAGTAGCTGGAGGGTACGGTTTTTTTTTTGTGTGTGGTCGATGTGGATGGGGGGGTCAGGCTCTCTGTCAGTTCGCTGGTTAGTTTTTATTATCCCCAGAGAGGAGAAGTCGGCATGTGTTTGGCAGGTGAAAAGGGCGGATTCTGTTTCAGAGAATTAACGATGAGCCCCATGGTCATCCCGTTCCTTTAATAATCCTTTACTTCATCAGCTGGAAATCCACCATGGTTCTATATACTCCTCTTTGCTTGGGAACAGGTAACTGGCTTGTTCCAAGAAGTATGCCGCACAGCTTTTCAATTAACCAGTACGTTGAAAATTATTTGCAGGTGTTCAGGGTTTCACCATAATTGTGATAACGTTTGTTTGTGCCTCCTGAAACCCAAGAAGGCTGCGACAGACATAACTATGCTGAGGAGTAGCTGACTTGGTGTTGCCTATTTTTGTTTGTGGAGACTACAAGAAGCCATTCTTCTAAGTGTCATCCCACCACCATTTTTCCATTGTTTTAAAATGCAGGGAAATTTTGCAAGTTAGCATTATAAGTAGAAGCTGGAGGGTCCGTTTTTTTTTGTGTGTCTGTGTGGTCGATGTGGATGGGGGGGTCAGGCCCTCTGTCAGTTCGCTGGTTAGTTTTTATTATCCCCAGAGAGGAGAAGTGGGCATGTGTTTGGCAGGTGAAAAGGGCGGATTCTGTTTCAGAGAATTAACGATGATCCCCACGGTCATCCCGTTCCTTTAATAATCCTTTACTTCATCAGCTGGAAATCCACCATGGTTCTATATACTCCTCTTTGCGTGGGAACAGGTAACTGGCTTGTTCCAAGAAGTATGCTAGAGATTTTTCAAATTAACCAGTACGTTGAATATTATTTGCAGGTGTTCAGCGTTTCACCATAATTCTTATAAGGTTTGTATGTGTCTCCTGAAACCCAACATGGCTGCCACGAACCTAACTATGCTGAGGCGTAGCTGACTTGGTTTTGCCTCTTTTTGTTAGTGGAGACTGACAAGAATCCATTCTTCTAAGTATCATCTCACCATCATTTTTCCATTGTTTAAAAATGCAGGAAAATTTTGCAAGTTAGCATTATAATTAGTAGCTGGAGGCTACGGTGTTTTTTTTCTTTTTTTCCTGTGGGGTGGGTGTGGATGTGTTGGTCAGGCCCTCAGTCAGTTCGCTGGTTTGTTTTTATTATCCCCAGAGAGGAGAAGTGGGTATTAGTATGGCAGGTGAAAACTGCGGATCTGTTTCAGAGAATTAAACAGGATGTGCATGGTAATCCCGTTCCTTTAAGATTCCTTTGCTTCATTATCTGGGAATCCACCATGGTTCTATATACTTCTCTATGCGTGGGCACAGGAAACTGGCTTGTTCCAAGAAGTATGCCTCAGAGCTTTTCAATTAACCTGTATGTTGAAAATCCTTTGCAGGTTTTCAGCGTTTCACCATAATTGTGATATCGTGTGTATGTGCCTACTGAAACCAAATATGGCTGCTACGGACATAACTATGCTGAGGCGTAGCTGACTTGGTGTTGCCTATATTTGTCAGTGGAGACTGACCAGAAGCCATTCTTCTAAGTATCATCCCGCCATCATTTCTCCATTGTTTAAAAATGCAGGGAAATTTTGCAAATTGGCATTATAATTAGTAGCTGGAGGGTACTTTTTTTTTTGTGGGGTCAGTCAGGATGGGTGTTCAGGCCCTCTGTCAGTTCGCTGGTTAGTTTTTATTATCCCCAGAGAGGAGAAGTGGGCATGTGTTTGGCAGGTGAAAAGTTCGGATTTTGTTTCAGAGAATTAACGATGATCCCCATGGTCATCCCGTTCCTTTAATAATCCTTTACTTCATCAGCTGGAAATCCACAATGGTTCTATATACTCCTCTTTGCGTGGGAACAGGTAACTGGCTTGTTCCAAGAAGTATGCCGCAGAGCTTTTCAATTAACCACTACGTTGAAAATTATTTGCAGGTGTTCAGCGTTTCACCATAATTGTGATAACGTTTGTTTGTGCCTCCTGAAACCCAAGATGGCTGCCACGAACATAACGATGCTGAGGCGTAGCTGACTTGGTTTTGCCTATTTTTGTTAGTGGACACTGACAAGAATCCATTCTTCTAAGTATCATCTCACCATCATTTTTCCATTGTTTAAAAATGCAGGAAAATTTTGCAAGTTAGCATTATAATTAGTAGCTGGACGTTACGGTGTTTTTTTTTTTTTTTCCTGTGGGGTCGGTGTGGATGTGTTGGTCAGGCCCTCTGTCAGTTCGCTGGTTTGTTTTTATTATCCCCAGAGAGGAGAAGTGGGTATTAGTATGGCAGGTGAAAACTGCGGATCTGTTTCAGAGAATTAAACAGGATGTGCATGGTAATCCCGTTCCTTTAAGATTCCTTTGCTTCATGAGCTGGGAATCCACCATGGTTCTATATACCTCTCTATGCGTGGGCACAGGAAACTGGCTTGTTCCAAGAAGTATGCCTCAGAGCTTTTCAATTAACCAGTATGTTGAAAATCCTTTGCAGGTTTTCAGCGTTTCACCATAATTGTGATAACGTGTGTATGTGCCTACTGAAACCAAATATGGCTGCTACGGACATAACTATGCTGAGGCGTAGCTGACTTGGTGTTGCCTATTTTTGTCAGTGGAGACTGACAAGAAGCCATTCTTCTAAGTATCATCCCACCATCATTTTTCCATTGTTTAAAAATGTAGGGAAATTTTGCAAGTTATCATTATAATTAGTAGCTGGAGGGTACTTTTTTTTTTTTTTGTGGGTTCAGTGTGGATGGGTTGGTCAGGCCATCTGTCAATTCACTGGTTTGTTTTTATTATCCCCAGAGAGGAGAAGTGGGCATGTGTTTGGCAGGTAAAAAGGGCGGATTCTGTTTCAGAGAATTAAACAGGATCCGCATGGTCATCTCATTCCTTTAAGAATCCTTTGCTTCATCAGCTGGGATTCCACCATGTTTCTATATACTCCTCTATGGGTGGGCACAGGTACCTGGCTTGTTCCAAGAAGTATGCTGGAGAGTTTTGAAATTAACCAGTACGTTGAAAATTATTTGCTGGTTTTCAGCGTTTCACCATAATTTTGATAACGTTTGTATGTGCCTCCTGAAACCCAAGAAGGCTGCGACGGACATAACTATGCTGAGGAGTAGCTGACTTGGTGTTGCCTATTTTTGTTAGTGGAGACAGACAAAAAGCCATTCTTCTAAGTGTCATCCCACCACCATTTTTCCATTGTTTTAAAATGCAGGGAAATTTTGCAAATTAGCATTATAATTAGCAGCTGGAGGGTATGTTTTTTTTTGTGTGTGTGTGTGGTCGATGTTGATGGGGGGGTCAGGCCCTCTGTCAGTTCGCTGGTTAGTTTTTATTATCCCCAGAGAGGAGAAGTGGGCATGTGTTTGGCAGGTGAAAAGGGCGGATTCTGTTTCAGAGAATTAACGATGATCCCCATGGTCATCCCGTTCCTTTAATAATCCTTTACTTCATCAGCTGGAAATCCACCATGGTTCTATATACTCCTCTTTGCGTGGGAACAGATAACTGGCTGGTTCCAAGAAGTATGCCGCAGAGCTTTCCAATTAACCACTACGTTGAAAATTATTTGCAGGTGTTCAAACTTTCACCATAATTGTGATAACGTTTGTTTGTGTCTCCTGAAACCCAAGAAGGCTGCGACGTACATAACTATGCTGAGGAGTAGCTGACTTGGTGTTGCCTATTTTTGTTAGTGGAGACTGACAAGAAGCCATTCTTCTAAGTATCATCCCACCACCATTTTTCCATTGCTTTAAAATGCAGGGAAATTTTGCAAGTTAGCATTATAATTAGTAACTGGAGGCTATGGTGTTTTTTTTTTTTTTTCCTGTGGGGTCGTTGTGGATGTGTTGGTCAGGCCTTCTGTCAGTTCGCTGGTTTGTTTTTATTATCCCCAGAGAGGAGAAGTGGGTATTAGTATGGCGGGTGAAAACTGCGGATCTGTTTCAGAGAATTAAACAGGATCCGCATGGTAATCCCTTTCCTTTAAGAATCCTTTGCTTCATAAGCTGGGAATCCACCATGGTTCTATATACTTCTCTATGCGTAAGCACAGGAAACTGGCTTGTTCCAAGAAGTATGCCTCAGAGGTTTTCAATTAACCAGTATGTTGAAAATCCTTTGCAGGTTTTCAGCGTTTCACCATAATTGTGATAATGTGTATGTGCCTACTGAAACCAAATATGGCTGCTACGGACATAACTATGCTGAAGCGTAGCTGACTTGGTGTTTCCTATTTTTGTCAGTGGAGACTGACAAGAAGCCATTCTTCTAAGTATCATCCCACCATCATTTCTCCATTATTTAAAAATGCAGGGAAATTTTGCAAATTGGCATTGTAATTAGTAGCTGGAGGGTACTTTTTTTTTTGTGGGGTCGGTCAGGATGGGTGTTCAGGCCCTCTGTCAGATCGCTGGTTTGTTTTTATTATCCCCAGAGAAGAGTAGTGGGCATGTGTTTGGCAGGTGAAAAGTGCGGATTCTCTTTCAGAGAATTAAACAGGATCCGCATGGTCATCTCATTCCTTTAAGAATCCTTTGCTTCATCAACTGGGATTCCACCATGCTTCTATATACTCCTCTATGCGTGGGCACAGGTACCTGGCTTGTTCCAAGAAGTATGGTGGAGAGTTTTCAAATTAACCAGTAGGTTGAAAATTATTTGCGGGTTTTCAGTGTTTCACCATAATTTTGATAACGTTTGTATGTGCCTCCTGAAACCCAAGAAGGCTGCGACGGACATAACTTATGCTGAGGAGTAGCTGACTTGATGTTGCCTATTTTTGTTAGTGGAGACAGACCAAAAGCCATTCTTCTAAGTATCATCCTACCACCAATTTTCAATTGTTTTAAAATACAGGGAAATTTTGCAAGTTAGCATTATAATTAGTAGCTGGAGGGTACGGTTTTTTTTTTGTGTGTGGTCGATGTGGATGGGGGGGTCAGGCTCTCTGTCAGTTCGCTGGTTAGTTTTTATTATCCCCAGAGAGGAGAAGTCGGCATGTGTTTGGCAGGTGAAAAGGGCGGATTCTGTTTCAGAGAATTAACGATGAGCCCCATGGTCATCCCGTTCCTTTAATAATCCTTTACTTCATCAGCTGGAAATCCACCATGGTTCTATATACTCCTCTTTGCTTGGGAACAGGTAACTGGCTTGTTCCAAGAAGTATGCCGCACAGCTTTTCAATTAACCAGTACGTTGAAAATTATTTGCAGGTGTTCAGGGTTTCACCATAATTGTGATAACGTTTGTTTGTGCCTCCTGAAACCCAAGAAGGCTGCGACAGACATAACTATGCTGAGGAGTAGCTGACTTGGTGTTGCCTATTTTTGTTTGTGGAGACTACAAGAAGCCATTCTTCTAAGTGTCATCCCACCACCATTTTTCCATTGTTTTAAAATGCAGGGAAATTTTGCAAGTTAGCATTATAAGTAGAAGCTGGAGGGTCCGTTTTTTTTTTTGTGTCTGTGTGGTCGATGTGGATGGGGGGGTCAGGCCCTCTGTCAGTTCGCTGGTTAGTTTTTATTATCCCCAGAGAGGAGAAGTGGGCATGTGTTTGGCAGGTGAAAAGGGCGGATTCTGTTTCAGAGAATTAACGATGATCCCCACGGTCATCCCGTTCCTTTAATAATCCTTTACTTCATCAGCTGGAAATCCACCATGGTTCTATATACTCCTCTTTGCGTGGGAACAGGTAACTGGCTTGTTCCAAGAAGTATGCTAGAGATTTTTCAAATTAACCAGTACGTTGAATATTATTTGCAGGTGTTCAGCGTTTCACCATAATTCTTATAAGGTTTGTATGTGTCTCCTGAAACCCAACATGGCTGCCACGAACCTAACTATGCTGAGGCGTAGCTGACTTGGTTTTGCCTCTTTTTGTTAGTGGAGACTGACAAGAATCCATTCTTCTAAGTATCATCTCACCATCATTTTTCCATTGTTTAAAAATGCAGGAAAATTTTGCAAGTTAGCATTATAATTAGTAGCTGGAGGCTACGGTGTTTTTTTTCTTTTTTTCCTGTGGGGTGGGTGTGGATGTGTTGGTCAGGCCCTCAGTCAGTTCGCTGGTTTGTTTTTATTATCCCCAGAGAGGAGAAGTGGGTATTAGTATGGCAGGTGAAAACTGCGGATCTGTTTCAGAGAATTAAACAGGATGTGCATGGTAATCCCGTTCCTTTAAGATTCCTTTGCTTCATTATCTGGGAATCCACCATGGTTCTATATACTTCTCTATGCGTGGGCACAGGAAACTGGCTTGTTCCAAGAAGTATGCCTCAGAGCTTTTCAATTAACCTGTATGTTGAAAATCCTTTGCAGGTTTTCAGCGTTTCACCATAATTGTGATATCGTGTGTATGTGCCTACTGAAACCAAATATGGCTGCTACGGACATAACTATGCTGAGGCGTAGCTGACTTGGTGTTGCCTATATTTGTCAGTGGAGACTGACCAGAAGCCATTCTTCTAAGTATCATCCCGCCATCATTTCTCCATTGTTTAAAAATGCAGGGAAATTTTGCAAATTGGCATTATAATTAGTAGCTGGAGGGTACTTTTTTTTTTGTGGGGTCAGTCAGGATGGGTGTTCAGGCCCTCTGTCAGTTCGCTGGTTAGTTTTTATTATCCCCAGAGAGGAGAAGTGGGCATGTGTTTGGCAGGTGAAAAGTTCGGATTTTGTTTCAGAGAATTAACGATGATCCCCATGGTCATCCCGTTCCTTTAATAATCCTTTACTTCATCAGCTGGAAATCCACAATGGTTCTATATACTCCTCTTTGCGTGGGAACAGGTAACTGGCTTGTTCCAAGAAGTATGCCGCAGAGCTTTTCAATTAACCACTACGTTGAAAATTATTTGCAGGTGTTCAGCGTTTCACCATAATTGTGATAACGTTTGTTTGTGCCTCCTGAAACCCAAGATGGCTGCCACGAACATAACGATGCTGAGGCGTAGCTGACTTGGTTTTGCCTATTTTTGTTAGTGGACACTGACAAGAATCCATTCTTCTAAGTATCATCTCACCATCATTTTTCCATTGTTTAAAAATGCAGGAAAATTTTGCAAGTTAGCATTATAATTAGTAGCTGGACGTTACGGTGTTTTTTTTTTTTTTTCCTGTGGGGTCGGTGTGGATGTGTTGGTCAGGCCCTCTGTCAGTTCGCTGGTTTGTTTTTATTATCCCCAGAGAGGAGAAGTGGGTATTAGTATGGCAGGTGAAAACTGCGGATCTGTTTCAGAGAATTAAACAGGATGTGCATGGTAATCCCGTTCCTTTAAGATTCCTTTGCTTCATGAGCTGGGAATCCACCATGGTTCTATATACCTCTCTATGCGTGGGCACAGGAAACTGGCTTGTTCCAAGAAGTATGCCTCAGAGCTTTTCAATTAACCAGTATGTTGAAAATCCTTTGCAGGTTTTCAGCGTTTCACCATAATTGTGATAACGTGTGTATGTGCCTACTGAAACCAAATATGGCTGCTACGGACATAACTATGCTGAGGCGTAGCTGACTTGGTGTTGCCTATTTTTGTCAGTGGAGACTGACAAGAAGCCATTCTTCTAAGTATCATCCCACCATCATTTTTCCATTGTTTAAAAATGTAGGGAAATTTTGCAAGTTATCATTATAATTAGTAGCTGGAGGGTACTTTTTTTTTTTTTTGTGGGTTCAGTGTGGATGGGTTGGTCAGGCCATCTGTCAATTCACTGGTTTGTTTTTATTATCCCCAGAGAGGAGAAGTGGGCATGTGTTTGGCAGGTAAAAAGGGCGGATTCTGTTTCAGAGAATTAAACAGGATCCGCATGGTCATCTCATTCCTTTAAGAATCCTTTGCTTCATCAGCTGGGATTCCACCATGTTTCTATATACTCCTCTATGGGTGGGCACAGGTACCTGGCTTGTTCCAAGAAGTATGCTGGAGAGTTTTGAAATTAACCAGTACGTTGAAAATTATTTGCTGGTTTTCAGCGTTTCACCATAATTTTGATAACGTTTGTATGTGCCTCCTGAAACCCAAGAAGGCTGCGACGGACATAACTATGCTGAGGAGTAGCTGACTTGGTGTTGCCTATTTTTGTTAGTGGAGACAGACAAAAAGCCATTCTTCTAAGTGTCATCCCACCACCATTTTTCCATTGTTTTAAAATGCAGGGAAATTTTGCAAATTAGCATTATAATTAGCAGCTGGAGGGTATGTTTTTTTTTGTGTGTGTGTGTGGTCGATGTTGATGGGGGGGTCAGGCCCTCTGTCAGTTCGCTGGTTAGTTTTTATTATCCCCAGAGAGGAGAAGTGGGCATGTGTTTGGCAGGTGAAAAGGGCGGATTCTGTTTCAGAGAATTAACGATGATCCCCATGGTCATCCCGTTCCTTTAATAATCCTTTACTTCATCAGCTGGAAATCCACCATGGTTCTATATACTCCTCTTTGCGTGGGAACAGATAACTGGCTGGTTCCAAGAAGTATGCCGCAGAGCTTTCCAATTAACCACTACGTTGAAAATTATTTGCAGGTGTTCAAACTTTCACCATAATTGTGATAACGTTTGTTTGTGTCTCCTGAAACCCAAGAAGGCTGCGACGTACATAACTATGCTGAGGAGTAGCTGACTTGGTGTTGCCTATTTTTGTTAGTGGAGACTGACAAGAAGCCATTCTTCTAAGTATCATCCCACCACCATTTTTCCATTGCTTTAAAATGCAGGGAAATTTTGCAAGTTAGCATTATAATTAGTAACTGGAGGCTATGGTGTTTTTTTTTTTTTTTTCCTGTGGGGTCGTTGTGGATGTGTTGGTCAGGCCTTCTGTCAGTTCGCTGGTTTGTTTTTATTATCCCCAGAGAGGAGAAGTGGGTATTAGTATGGCGGGTGAAAACTGCGGATCTGTTTCAGAGAATTAAACAGGATCCGCATGGTAATCCCTTTCCTTTAAGAATCCTTTGCTTCATAAGCTGGGAATCCACCATGGTTCTATATACTTCTCTATGCGTAAGCACAGGAAACTGGCTTGTTCCAAGAAGTATGCCTCAGAGGTTTTCAATTAACCAGTATGTTGAAAATCCTTTGCAGGTTTTCAGCGTTTCACCATAATTGTGATAATGTGTATGTGCCTACTGAAACCAAATATGGCTGCTACGGACATAACTATGCTGAAGCGTAGCTGACTTGGTGTTTCCTATTTTTGTCAGTGGAGACTGACAAGAAGCCATTCTTCTAAGTATCATCCCACCATCATTTCTCCATTATTTAAAAATGCAGGGAAATTTTGCAAATTGGCATTGTAATTAGTAGCTGGAGGGTACTTTTTTTTTTGTGGGGTCGGTCAGGATGGGTGTTCAGGCCCTCTGTCAGATCGCTGGTTTGTTTTTATTATCCCCAGAGAAGAGTAGTGGGCATGTGTTTGGCAGGTGAAAAGTGCGGATTCTCTTTCAGAGAATTAAACAGGATCCGCATGGTCATCTCATTCCTTTAAGAATCCTTTGCTTCATCAACTGGGATTCCACCATGCTTCTATATACTCCTCTATGCGTGGGCACAGGTACCTGGCTTGTTCCAAGAAGTATGGTGGAGAGTTTTCAAATTAACCAGTAGGTTGAAAATTATTTGCGGGTTTTCAGTGTTTCACCATAATTTTGATAACGTTTGTATGTGCCTCCTGAAACCCAAGAAGGCTGCGACGGACATAACTTATGCTGAGGAGTAGCTGACTTGATGTTGCCTATTTTTGTTAGTGGAGACAGACCAAAAGCCATTCTTCTAAGTATCATCCTACCACCAATTTTCAATTGTTTTAAAATACAGGGAAATTTTGCAAGTTAGCATTATAATTAGTAGCTGGAGGGTACGGTTTTTTTTTTGTGTGTGGTCGATGTGGATGGGGGGGTCAGGCTCTCTGTCAGTTCGCTGGTTAGTTTTTATTATCCCCAGAGAGGAGAAGTCGGCATGTGTTTGGCAGGTGAAAAGGGCGGATTCTGTTTCAGAGAATTAACGATGAGCCCCATGGTCATCCCGTTCCTTTAATAATCCTTTACTTCATCAGCTGGAAATCCACCATGGTTCTATATACTCCTCTTTGCTTGGGAACAGGTAACTGGCTTGTTCCAAGAAGTATGCCGCACAGCTTTTCAATTAACCAGTACGTTGAAAATTATTTGCAGGTGTTCAGGGTTTCACCATAATTGTGATAACGTTTGTTTGTGCCTCCTGAAACCCAAGAAGGCTGCGACAGACATAACTATGCTGAGGAGTAGCTGACTTGGTGTTGCCTATTTTTGTTTGTGGAGACTACAAGAAGCCATTCTTCTAAGTGTCATCCCACCACCATTTTTCCATTGTTTTAAAATGCAGGGAAATTTTGCAAGTTAGCATTATAAGTAGAAGCTGGAGGGTCCGTTTTTTTTTGTGTGTCTGTGTGGTCGATGTGGATGGGGGGGTCAGGCCCTCTGTCAGTTCGCTGGTTAGTTTTTATTATCCCCAGAGAGGAGAAGTGGGCATGTGTTTGGCAGGTGAAAAGGGCGGATTCTGTTTCAGAGAATTAACGATGATCCCCACGGTCATCCCGTTCCTTTAATAATCCTTTACTTCATCAGCTGGAAATCCACCATGGTTCTATATACTCCTCTTTGCGTGGGAACAGGTAACTGGCTTGTTCCAAGAAGTATGCTAGAGATTTTTCAAATTAACCAGTACGTTGAATATTATTTGCAGGTGTTCAGCGTTTCACCATAATTCTTATAAGGTTTGTATGTGTCTCCTGAAACCCAACATGGCTGCCACGAACCTAACTATGCTGAGGCGTAGCTGACTTGGTTTTGCCTCTTTTTGTTAGTGGAGACTGACAAGAATCCATTCTTCTAAGTATCATCTCACCATCATTTTTCCATTGTTTAAAAATGCAGGAAAATTTTGCAAGTTAGCATTATAATTAGTAGCTGGAGGCTACGGTGTTTTTTTTCTTTTTTTCCTGTGGGGTGGGTGTGGATGTGTTGGTCAGGCCCTCAGTCAGTTCGCTGGTTTGTTTTTATTATCCCCAGAGAGGAGAAGTGGGTATTAGTATGGCAGGTGAAAACTGCGGATCTGTTTCAGAGAATTAAACAGGATGTGCATGGTAATCCCGTTCCTTTAAGATTCCTTTGCTTCATTATCTGGGAATCCACCATGGTTCTATATACTTCTCTATGCGTGGGCACAGGAAACTGGCTTGTTCCAAGAAGTATGCCTCAGAGCTTTTCAATTAACCTGTATGTTGAAAATCCTTTGCAGGTTTTCAGCGTTTCACCATAATTGTGATATCGTGTGTATGTGCCTACTGAAACCAAATATGGCTGCTACGGACATAACTATGCTGAGGCGTAGCTGACTTGGTGTTGCCTATATTTGTCAGTGGAGACTGACCAGAAGCCATTCTTCTAAGTATCATCCCGCCATCATTTCTCCATTGTTTAAAAATGCAGGGAAATTTTGCAAATTGGCATTATAATTAGTAGCTGGAGGGTACTTTTTTTTTTGTGGGGTCAGTCAGGATGGGTGTTCAGGCCCTCTGTCAGTTCGCTGGTTAGTTTTTATTATCCCCAGAGAGGAGAAGTGGGCATGTGTTTGGCAGGTGAAAAGTTCGGATTTTGTTTCAGAGAATTAACGATGATCCCCATGGTCATCCCGTTCCTTTAATAATCCTTTACTTCATCAGCTGGAAATCCACAATGGTTCTATATACTCCTCTTTGCGTGGGAACAGGTAACTGGCTTGTTCCAAGAAGTATGCCGCAGAGCTTTTCAATTAACCACTACGTTGAAAATTATTTGCAGGTGTTCAGCGTTTCACCATAATTGTGATAACGTTTGTTTGTGCCTCCTGAAACCCAAGATGGCTGCCACGAACATAACGATGCTGAGGCGTAGCTGACTTGGTTTTGCCTATTTTTGTTAGTGGACACTGACAAGAATCCATTCTTCTAAGTATCATCTCACCATCATTTTTCCATTGTTTAAAAATGCAGGAAAATTTTGCAAGTTAGCATTATAATTAGTAGCTGGACGTTACGGTGTTTTTTTTTTTTTTTCCTGTGGGGTCGGTGTGGATGTGTTGGTCAGGCCCTCTGTCAGTTCGCTGGTTTGTTTTTATTATCCCCAGAGAGGAGAAGTGGGTATTAGTATGGCAGGTGAAAACTGCGGATCTGTTTCAGAGAATTAAACAGGATGTGCATGGTAATCCCGTTCCTTTAAGATTCCTTTGCTTCATGAGCTGGGAATCCACCATGGTTCTATATACCTCTCTATGCGTGGGCACAGGAAACTGGCTTGTTCCAAGAAGTATGCCTCAGAGCTTTTCAATTAACCAGTATGTTGAAAATCCTTTGCAGGTTTTCAGCGTTTCACCATAATTGTGATAACGTGTGTATGTGCCTACTGAAACCAAATATGGCTGCTACGGACATAACTATGCTGAGGCGTAGCTGACTTGGTGTTGCCTATTTTTGTCAGTGGAGACTGACAAGAAGCCATTCTTCTAAGTATCATCCCACCATCATTTTTCCATTGTTTAAAAATGTAGGGAAATTTTGCAAGTTATCATTATAATTAGTAGCTGGAGGGTACTTTTTTTTTTTTTTTGTGGGTTCAGTGTGGATGGGTTGGTCAGGCCATCTGTCAATTCACTGGTTTGTTTTTATTATCCCCAGAGAGGAGAAGTGGGCATGTGTTTGGCAGGTAAAAAGGGCGGATTCTGTTTCAGAGAATTAAACAGGATCCGCATGGTCATCTCATTCCTTTAAGAATCCTTTGCTTCATCAGCTGGGATTCCACCATGTTTCTATATACTCCTCTATGGGTGGGCACAGGTACCTGGCTTGTTCCAAGAAGTATGCTGGAGAGTTTTGAAATTAACCAGTACGTTGAAAATTATTTGCTGGTTTTCAGCGTTTCACCATAATTTTGATAACGTTTGTATGTGCCTCCTGAAACCCAAGAAGGCTGCGACGGACATAACTATGCTGAGGAGTAGCTGACTTGGTGTTGCCTATTTTTGTTAGTGGAGACAGACAAAAAGCCATTCTTCTAAGTGTCATCCCACCACCATTTTTCCATTGTTTTAAAATGCAGGGAAATTTTGCAAATTAGCATTATAATTAGCAGCTGGAGGGTATGTTTTTTTTTGTGTGTGTGTGTGGTCGATGTTGATGGGGGGGTCAGGCCCTCTGTCAGTTCGCTGGTTAGTTTTTATTATCCCCAGAGAGGAGAAGTGGGCATGTGTTTGGCAGGTGAAAAGGGCGGATTCTGTTTCAGAGAATTAACGATGATCCCCATGGTCATCCCGTTCCTTTAATAATCCTTTACTTCATCAGCTGGAAATCCACCATGGTTCTATATACTCCTCTTTGCGTGGGAACAGATAACTGGCTGGTTCCAAGAAGTATGCCGCAGAGCTTTCCAATTAACCACTACGTTGAAAATTATTTGCAGGTGTTCAAACTTTCACCATAATTGTGATAACGTTTGTTTGTGTCTCCTGAAACCCAAGAAGGCTGCGACGTACATAACTATGCTGAGGAGTAGCTGACTTGGTGTTGCCTATTTTTGTTAGTGGAGACTGACAAGAAGCCATTCTTCTAAGTATCATCCCACCACCATTTTTCCATTGCTTTAAAATGCAGGGAAATTTTGCAAGTTAGCATTATAATTAGTAACTGGAGGCTATGGTGTTTTTTTTTTTTTTTCCTGTGGGGTCGTTGTGGATGTGTTGGTCAGGCCTTCTGTCAGTTCGCTGGTTTGTTTTTATTATCCCCAGAGAGGAGAAGTGGGTATTAGTATGGCGGGTGAAAACTGCGGATCTGTTTCAGAGAATTAAACAGGATCCGCATGGTAATCCCTTTCCTTTAAGAATCCTTTGCTTCATAAGCTGGGAATCCACCATGGTTCTATATACTTCTCTATGCGTAAGCACAGGAAACTGGCTTGTTCCAAGAAGTATGCCTCAGAGGTTTTCAATTAACCAGTATGTTGAAAATCCTTTGCAGGTTTTCAGCGTTTCACCATAATTGTGATAATGTGTATGTGCCTACTGAAACCAAATATGGCTGCTACGGACATAACTATGCTGAAGCGTAGCTGACTTGGTGTTTCCTATTTTTGTCAGTGGAGACTGACAAGAAGCCATTCTTCTAAGTATCATCCCACCATCATTTCTCCATTATTTAAAAATGCAGGGAAATTTTGCAAATTGGCATTGTAATTAGTAGCTGGAGGGTACTTTTTTTTTTGTGGGGTCGGTCAGGATGGGTGTTCAGGCCCTCTGTCAGATCGCTGGTTTGTTTTTATTATCCCCAGAGAAGAGTAGTGGGCATGTGTTTGGCAGGTGAAAAGTGCGGATTCTCTTTCAGAGAATTAAACAGGATCCGCATGGTCATCTCATTCCTTTAAGAATCCTTTGCTTCATCAACTGGGATTCCACCATGCTTCTATATACTCCTCTATGCGTGGGCACAGGTACCTGGCTTGTTCCAAGAAGTATGGTGGAGAGTTTTCAAATTAACCAGTAGGTTGAAAATTATTTGCGGGTTTTCAGTGTTTCACCATAATTTTGATAACGTTTGTATGTGCCTCCTGAAACCCAAGAAGGCTGCGACGGACATAACTTATGCTGAGGAGTAGCTGACTTGATGTTGCCTATTTTTGTTAGTGGAGACAGACCAAAAGCCATTCTTCTAAGTATCATCCTACCACCAATTTTCAATTGTTTTAAAATACAGGGAAATTTTGCAAGTTAGCATTATAATTAGTAGCTGGAGGGTACAGTTTTTTTTTTGTGTGTGGTCGATGTGGATGGGGGGGTCAGGCTCTCTGTCAGTTCGCTGGTTAGTTTTTATTATCCCCAGAGAGGAGAAGTCGGCATGTGTTTGGCAGGTGAAAAGGGCGGATTCTGTTTCAGAGAATTAACGATGAGCCCCATGGTCATCCCGTTCCTTTAATAATCCTTTACTTCATCAGCTGGAAATCCACCATGGTTCTATATACTCCTCTTTGCTTGGGAACAGGTAACTGGCTTGTTCCAAGAAGTATGCCGCACAGCTTTTCAATTAACCAGTACGTTGAAAATTATTTGCAGGTGTTCAGGGTTTCACCATAATTGTGATAACGTTTGTTTGTGCCTCCTGAAACCCAAGAAGGCTGCGACAGACATAACTATGCTGAGGAGTAGCTGACTTGGTGTTGCCTATTTTTGTTTGTGGAGACTACAAGAAGCCATTCTTCTAAGTGTCATCCCACCACCATTTTTCCATTGTTTTAAAATGCAGGGAAATTTTGCAAGTTAGCATTATAAGTAGAAGCTGGAGGGTCCGTTTTTTTTTTTGTGTCTGTGTGGTCGATGTGGATGGGGGGGTCAGGCCCTCTGTCAGTTCGCTGGTTAGTTTTTATTATCCCCAGAGAGGAGAAGTGGGCATGTGTTTGGCAGGTGAAAAGGGCGGATTCTGTTTCAGAGAATTAACGATGATCCCCACGGTCATCCCGTTCCTTTAATAATCCTTTACTTCATCAGCTGGAAATCCACCATGGTTCTATATACTCCTCTTTGCGTGGGAACAGGTAACTGGCTTGTTCCAAGAAGTATGCTAGAGATTTTTCAAATTAACCAGTACGTTGAATATTATTTGCAGGTGTTCAGCGTTTCACCATAATTCTTATAAGGTTTGTATGTGTCTCCTGAAACCCAACATGGCTGCCACGAACCTAACTATGCTGAGGCGTAGCTGACTTGGTTTTGCCTCTTTTTGTTAGTGGAGACTGACAAGAATCCATTCTTCTAAGTATCATCTCACCATCATTTTTCCATTGTTTAAAAATGCAGGAAAATTTTGCAAGTTAGCATTATAATTAGTAGCTGGAGGCTACGGTGTTTTTTTTCTTTTTTTCCTGTGGGGTGGGTGTGGATGTGTTGGTCAGGCCCTCAGTCAGTTCGCTGGTTTGTTTTTATTATCCCCAGAGAGGAGAAGTGGGTATTAGTATGGCAGGTGAAAACTGCGGATCTGTTTCAGAGAATTAAACAGGATGTGCATGGTAATCCCGTTCCTTTAAGATTCCTTTGCTTCATTATCTGGGAATCCACCATGGTTCTATATACTTCTCTATGCGTGGGCACAGGAAACTGGCTTGTTCCAAGAAGTATGCCTCAGAGCTTTTCAATTAACCTGTATGTTGAAAATCCTTTGCAGGTTTTCAGCGTTTCACCATAATTGTGATATCGTGTGTATGTGCCTACTGAAACCAAATATGGCTGCTACGGACATAACTATGCTGAGGCGTAGCTGACTTGGTGTTGCCTATATTTGTCAGTGGAGACTGACCAGAAGCCATTCTTCTAAGTATCATCCCGCCATCATTTCTCCATTGTTTAAAAATGCAGGGAAATTTTGCAAATTGGCATTATAATTAGTAGCTGGAGGGTACTTTTTTTTTTGTGGGGTCAGTCAGGATGGGTGTTCAGGCCCTCTGTCAGTTCGCTGGTTAGTTTTTATTATCCCCAGAGAGGAGAAGTGGGCATGTGTTTGGCAGGTGAAAAGTTCGGATTTTGTTTCAGAGAATTAACGATGATCCCCATGGTCATCCCGTTCCTTTAATAATCCTTTACTTCATCAGCTGGAAATCCACAATGGTTCTATATACTCCTCTTTGCGTGGGAACAGGTAACTGGCTTGTTCCAAGAAGTATGCCGCAGAGCTTTTCAATTAACCACTACGTTGAAAATTATTTGCAGGTGTTCAGCGTTTCACCATAATTGTGATAACGTTTGTTTGTGCCTCCTGAAACCCAAGATGGCTGCCACGAACATAACGATGCTGAGGCGTAGCTGACTTGGTTTTGCCTATTTTTGTTAGTGGACACTGACAAGAATCCATTCTTCTAAGTATCATCTCACCATCATTTTTCCATTGTTTAAAAATGCAGGAAAATTTTGCAAGTTAGCATTATAATTAGTAGCTGGACGTTACGGTGTTTTTTTTTTTTTTTCCTGTGGGGTCGGTGTGGATGTGTTGGTCAGGCCCTCTGTCAGTTCGCTGGTTTGTTTTTATTATCCCCAGAGAGGAGAAGTGGGTATTAGTATGGCAGGTGAAAACTGCGGATCTGTTTCAGAGAATTAAACAGGATGTGCATGGTAATCCCGTTCCTTTAAGATTCCTTTGCTTCATGAGCTGGGAATCCACCATGGTTCTATATACCTCTCTATGCGTGGGCACAGGAAACTGGCTTGTTCCAAGAAGTATGCCTCAGAGCTTTTCAATTAACCAGTATGTTGAAAATCCTTTGCAGGTTTTCAGCGTTTCACCATAATTGTGATAACGTGTGTATGTGCCTACTGAAACCAAATATGGCTGCTACGGACATAACTATGCTGAGGCGTAGCTGACTTGGTGTTGCCTATTTTTGTCAGTGGAGACTGACAAGAAGCCATTCTTCTAAGTATCATCCCACCATCATTTTTCCATTGTTTAAAAATGTAGGGAAATTTTGCAAGTTATCATTATAATTAGTAGCTGGAGGGTACTTTTTTTTTTTTTTGTGGGTTCAGTGTGGATGGGTTGGTCAGGCCATCTGTCAATTCACTGGTTTGTTTTTATTATCCCCAGAGAGGAGAAGTGGGCATGTGTTTGGCAGGTAAAAAGGGCGGATTCTGTTTCAGAGAATTAAACAGGATCCGCATGGTCATCTCATTCCTTTAAGAATCCTTTGCTTCATCAGCTGGGATTCCACCATGTTTCTATATACTCCTCTATGGGTGGGCACAGGTACCTGGCTTGTTCCAAGAAGTATGCTGGAGAGTTTTGAAATTAACCAGTACGTTGAAAATTATTTGCTGGTTTTCAGCGTTTCACCATAATTTTGATAACGTTTGTATGTGCCTCCTGAAACCCAAGAAGGCTGCGACGGACATAACTATGCTGAGGAGTAGCTGACTTGGTGTTGCCTATTTTTGTTAGTGGAGACAGACAAAAAGCCATTCTTCTAAGTGTCATCCCACCACCATTTTTCCATTGTTTTAAAATGCAGGGAAATTTTGCAAATTAGCATTATAATTAGCAGCTGGAGGGTATGTTTTTTTTTGTGTGTGTGTGTGGTCGATGTTGATGGGGGGGTCAGGCCCTCTGTCAGTTCGCTGGTTAGTTTTTATTATCCCCAGAGAGGAGAAGTGGGCATGTGTTTGGCAGGTGAAAAGGGCGGATTCTGTTTCAGAGAATTAACGATGATCCCCATGGTCATCCCGTTCCTTTAATAATCCTTTACTTCATCAGCTGGAAATCCACCATGGTTCTATATACTCCTCTTTGCGTGGGAACAGATAACTGGCTGGTTCCAAGAAGTATGCCGCAGAGCTTTCCAATTAACCACTACGTTGAAAATTATTTGCAGGTGTTCAAACTTTCACCATAATTGTGATAACGTTTGTTTGTGTCTCCTGAAACCCAAGAAGGCTGCGACGTACATAACTATGCTGAGGAGTAGCTGACTTGGTGTTGCCTATTTTTGTTAGTGGAGACTGACAAGAAGCCATTCTTCTAAGTATCATCCCACCACCATTTTTCCATTGCTTTAAAATGCAGGGAAATTTTGCAAGTTAGCATTATAATTAGTAACTGGAGGCTATGGTGTTTTTTTTTTTTTTTCCTGTGGGGTCGTTGTGGATGTGTTGGTCAGGCCTTCTGTCAGTTCGCTGGTTTGTTTTTATTATCCCCAGAGAGGAGAAGTGGGTATTAGTATGGCGGGTGAAAACTGCGGATCTGTTTCAGAGAATTAAACAGGATCCGCATGGTAATCCCTTTCCTTTAAGAATCCTTTGCTTCATAAGCTGGGAATCCACCATGGTTCTATATACTTCTCTATGCGTAAGCACAGGAAACTGGCTTGTTCCAAGAAGTATGCCTCAGAGGTTTTCAATTAACCAGTATGTTGAAAATCCTTTGCAGGTTTTCAGCGTTTCACCATAATTGTGATAATGTGTATGTGCCTACTGAAACCAAATATGGCTGCTACGGACATAACTATGCTGAAGCGTAGCTGACTTGGTTTTTCCTATTTTTGTCAGTGGAGACTGACAAGAAGCCATTCTTCTAAGTATCATCCCACCATCATTTCTCCATTATTTAAAAATGCAGGGAAATTTTGCAAATTGGCATTGTAATTAGTAGCTGGAGGGTACTTTTTTTTTTGTGGGGTCGGTCAGGATGGGTGTTCAGGCCCTCTGTCAGATCGCTGGTTTGTTTTTATTATCCCCAGAGAAGAGTAGTGGGCATGTGTTTGGCAGGTGAAAAGTGCGGATTCTCTTTCAGAGAATTAAACAGGATCCGCATGGTCATCTCATTCCTTTAAGAATCCTTTGCTTCATCAACTGGGATTCCACCATGCTTCTATATACTCCTCTATGCGTGGGCACAGGTACCTGGCTTGTTCCAAGAAGTATGGTGGAGAGTTTTCAAATTAACCAGTAGGTTGAAAATTATTTGCGGGTTTTCAGTGTTTCACCATAATTTTGATAACGTTTGTATGTGCCTCCTGAAACCCAAGAAGGCTGCGACGGACATAACTTATGCTGAGGAGTAGCTGACTTGATGTTGCCTATTTTTGTTAGTGGAGACAGACCAAAAGCCATTCTTCTAAGTATCATCCTACCACCAATTTTCAATTGTTTTAAAATACAGGGAAATTTTGCAAGTTAGCATTATAATTAGTAGCTGGAGGGTACGGTTTTTTTTTTGTGTGTGGTCGATGTGGATGGGGGGGTCAGGCTCTCTGTCAGTTCGCTGGTTAGTTTTTATTATCCCCAGAGAGGAGAAGTCGGCATGTGTTTGGCAGGTGAAAAGGGCGGATTCTGTTTCAGAGAATTAACGATGAGCCCCATGGTCATCCCGTTCCTTTAATAATCCTTTACTTCATCAGCTGGAAATCCACCATGGTTCTATATACTCCTCTTTGCTTGGGAACAGGTAACTGGCTTGTTCCAAGAAGTATGCCGCACAGCTTTTCAATTAACCAGTACGTTGAAAATTATTTGCAGGTGTTCAGGGTTTCACCATAATTGTGATAACGTTTGTTTGTGCCTCCTGAAACCCAAGAAGGCTGCGACAGACATAACTATGCTGAGGAGTAGCTGACTTGGTGTTGCCTATTTTTGTTTGTGGAGACTACAAGAAGCCATTCTTCTAAGTGTCATCCCACCACCATTTTTCCATTGTTTTAAAATGCAGGGAAATTTTGCAAGTTAGCATTATAAGTAGAAGCTGGAGGGTCCGTTTTTTTTTTTGTGTCTGTGTGGTCGATGTGGATGGGGGGGTCAGGCCCTCTGTCAGTTCGCTGGTTAGTTTTTATTATCCCCAGAGAGGAGAAGTGGGCATGTGTTTGGCAGGTGAAAAGGGCGGATTCTGTTTCAGAGAATTAACGATGATCCCCACGGTCATCCCGTTCCTTTAATAATCCTTTACTTCATCAGCTGGAAATCCACCATGGTTCTATATACTCCTCTTTGCGTGGGAACAGGTAACTGGCTTGTTCCAAGAAGTATGCTAGAGATTTTTCAAATTAACCAGTACGTTGAATATTATTTGCAGGTGTTCAGCGTTTCACCATAATTCTTATAAGGTTTGTATGTGTCTCCTGAAACCCAACATGGCTGCCACGAACCTAACTATGCTGAGGCGTAGCTGACTTGGTTTTGCCTCTTTTTGTTAGTGGAGACTGACAAGAATCCATTCTTCTAAGTATCATCTCACCATCATTTTTCCATTGTTTAAAAATGCAGGAAAATTTTGCAAGTTAGCATTATAATTAGTAGCTGGAGGCTACGGTGTTTTTTTTCTTTTTTTCCTGTGGGGTGGGTGTGGATGTGTTGGTCAGGCCCTCAGTCAGTTCGCTGGTTTGTTTTTATTATCCCCAGAGAGGAGAAGTGGGTATTAGTATGGCAGGTGAAAACTGCGGATCTGTTTCAGAGAATTAAACAGGATGTGCATGGTAATCCCGTTCCTTTAAGATTCCTTTGCTTCATTATCTGGGAATCCACCATGGTTCTATATACTTCTCTATGCGTGGGCACAGGAAACTGGCTTGTTCCAAGAAGTATGCCTCAGAGCTTTTCAATTAACCTGTATGTTGAAAATCCTTTGCAGGTTTTCAGCGTTTCACCATAATTGTGATATCGTGTGTATGTGCCTACTGAAACCAAATATGGCTGCTACGGACATAACTATGCTGAGGCGTAGCTGACTTGGTGTTGCCTATATTTGTCAGTGGAGACTGACCAGAAGCCATTCTTCTAAGTATCATCCCGCCATCATTTCTCCATTGTTTAAAAATGCAGGGAAATTTTGCAAATTGGCATTATAATTAGTAGCTGGAGGGTACTTTTTTTTTTGTGGGGTCAGTCAGGATGGGTGTTCAGGCCCTCTGTCAGTTCGCTGGTTAGTTTTTATTATCCCCAGAGAGGAGAAGTGGGCATGTGTTTGGCAGGTGAAAAGTTCGGATTTTGTTTCAGAGAATTAACGATGATCCCCATGGTCATCCCGTTCCTTTAATAATCCTTTACTTCATCAGCTGGAAATCCACAATGGTTCTATATACTCCTCTTTGCGTGGGAACAGGTAACTGGCTTGTTCCAAGAAGTATGCCGCAGAGCTTTTCAATTAACCACTACGTTGAAAATTATTTGCAGGTGTTCAGCGTTTCACCATAATTGTGATAACGTTTGTTTGTGCCTCCTGAAACCCAAGATGGCTGCCACGAACATAACGATGCTGAGGCGTAGCTGACTTGGTTTTGCCTATTTTTGTTAGTGGACACTGACAAGAATCCATTCTTCTAAGTATCATCTCACCATCATTTTTCCATTGTTTAAAAATGCAGGAAAATTTTGCAAGTTAGCATTATAATTAGTAGCTGGACGTTACGGTGTTTTTTTTTTTTTTTCCTGTGGGGTCGGTGTGGATGTGTTGGTCAGGCCCTCTGTCAGTTCGCTGGTTTGTTTTTATTATCCCCAGAGAGGAGAAGTGGGTATTAGTATGGCAGGTGAAAACTGCGGATCTGTTTCAGAGAATTAAACAGGATGTGCATGGTAATCCCGTTCCTTTAAGATTCCTTTGCTTCATGAGCTGGGAATCCACCATGGTTCTATATACCTCTCTATGCGTGGGCACAGGAAACTGGCTTGTTCCAAGAAGTATGCCTCAGAGCTTTTCAATTAACCAGTATGTTGAAAATCCTTTGCAGGTTTTCAGCGTTTCACCATAATTGTGATAACGTGTGTATGTGCCTACTGAAACCAAATATGGCTGCTACGGACATAACTATGCTGAGGCGTAGCTGACTTGGTGTTGCCTATTTTTGTCAGTGGAGACTGACAAGAAGCCATTCTTCTAAGTATCATCCCACCATCATTTTTCCATTGTTTAAAAATGTAGGGAAATTTTGCAAGTTATCATTATAATTAGTAGCTGGAGGGTACTTTTTTTTTTTTTTTGTGGGTTCAGTGTGGATGGGTTGGTCAGGCCATCTGTCAATTCACTGGTTTGTTTTTATTATCCCCAGAGAGGAGAAGTGGGCATGTGTTTGGCAGGTAAAAAGGGCGGATTCTGTTTCAGAGAATTAAACAGGATCCGCATGGTCATCTCATTCCTTTAAGAATCCTTTGCTTCATCAGCTGGGATTCCACCATGTTTCTATATACTCCTCTATGGGTGGGCACAGGTACCTGGCTTGTTCCAAGAAGTATGCTGGAGAGTTTTGAAATTAACCAGTACGTTGAAAATTATTTGCTGGTTTTCAGCGTTTCACCATAATTTTGATAACGTTTGTATGTGCCTCCTGAAACCCAAGAAGGCTGCGACGGACATAACTATGCTGAGGAGTAGCTGACTTGGTGTTGCCTATTTTTGTTAGTGGAGACAGACAAAAAGCCATTCTTCTAAGTGTCATCCCACCACCATTTTTCCATTGTTTTAAAATGCAGGGAAATTTTGCAAATTAGCATTATAATTAGCAGCTGGAGGGTATGTTTTTTTTTGTGTGTGTGTGTGGTCGATGTTGATGGGGGGGTCAGGCCCTCTGTCAGTTCGCTGGTTAGTTTTTATTATCCCCAGAGAGGAGAAGTGGGCATGTGTTTGGCAGGTGAAAAGGGCGGATTCTGTTTCAGAGAATTAACGATGATCCCCATGGTCATCCCGTTCCTTTAATAATCCTTTACTTCATCAGCTGGAAATCCACCATGGTTCTATATACTCCTCTTTGCGTGGGAACAGATAACTGGCTGGTTCCAAGAAGTATGCCGCAGAGCTTTCCAATTAACCACTACGTTGAAAATTATTTGCAGGTGTTCAAACTTTCACCATAATTGTGATAACGTTTGTTTGTGTCTCCTGAAACCCAAGAAGGCTGCGACGTACATAACTATGCTGAGGAGTAGCTGACTTGGTGTTGCCTATTTTTGTTAGTGGAGACTGACAAGAAGCCATTCTTCTAAGTATCATCCCACCACCATTTTTCCATTGCTTTAAAATGCAGGGAAATTTTGCAAGTTAGCATTATAATTAGTAACTGGAGGCTATGGTGTTTTTTTTTTTTTTTCCTGTGGGGTCGTTGTGGATGTGTTGGTCAGGCCTTCTGTCAGTTCGCTGGTTTGTTTTTATTATCCCCAGAGAGGAGAAGTGGGTATTAGTATGGCGGGTGAAAACTGCGGATCTGTTTCAGAGAATTAAACAGGATCCGCATGGTAATCCCTTTCCTTTAAGAATCCTTTGCTTCATAAGCTGGGAATCCACCATGGTTCTATATACTTCTCTATGCGTAAGCACAGGAAACTGGCTTGTTCCAAGAAGTATGCCTCAGAGGTTTTCAATTAACCAGTATGTTGAAAATCCTTTGCAGGTTTTCAGCGTTTCACCATAATTGTGATAATGTGTATGTGCCTACTGAAACCAAATATGGCTGCTACGGACATAACTATGCTGAAGCGTAGCTGACTTGGTGTTTCCTATTTTTGTCAGTGGAGACTGACAAGAAGCCATTCTTCTAAGTATCATCCCACCATCATTTCTCCATTATTTAAAAATGCAGGGAAATTTTGCAAATTGGCATTGTAATTAGTAGCTGGAGGGTACTTTTTTTTTTGTGGGGTCGGTCAGGATGGGTGTTCAGGCCCTCTGTCAGATCGCTGGTTTGTTTTTATTATCCCCAGAGAAGAGTAGTGGGCATGTGTTTGGCAGGTGAAAAGTGCGGATTCTCTTTCAGAGAATTAAACAGGATCCGCATGGTCATCTCATTCCTTTAAGAATCCTTTGCTTCATCAACTGGGATTCCACCATGCTTCTATATACTCCTCTATGCGTGGGCACAGGTACCTGGCTTGTTCCAAGAAGTATGGTGGAGAGTTTTCAAATTAACCAGTAGGTTGAAAATTATTTGCGGGTTTTCAGTGTTTCACCATAATTTTGATAACGTTTGTATGTGCCTCCTGAAACCCAAGAAGGCTGCGACGGACATAACTTATGCTGAGGAGTAGCTGACTTGATGTTGCCTATTTTTGTTAGTGGAGACAGACCAAAAGCCATTCTTCTAAGTATCATCCTACCACCAATTTTCAATTGTTTTAAAATACAGGGAAATTTTGCAAGTTAGCATTATAATTAGTAGCTGGAGGGTACGGTTTTTTTTTTGTGTGTGGTCGATGTGGATGGGGGGGTCAGGCTCTCTGTCAGTTCGCTGGTTAGTTTTTATTATCCCCAGAGAGGAGAAGTCGGCATGTGTTTGGCAGGTGAAAAGGGCGGATTCTGTTTCAGAGAATTAACGATGAGCCCCATGGTCATCCCGTTCCTTTAATAATCCTTTACTTCATCAGCTGGAAATCCACCATGGTTCTATATACTCCTCTTTGCTTGGGAACAGGTAAATGGCTTGTTCCAAGAAGTATGCCGCACAGCTTTTCAATTAACCAGTACGTTGAAAATTATTTGCAGGTGTTCAGGGTTTCACCATAATTGTGATAACGTTTGTTTGTGCCTCCTGAAACCCAAGAAGGCTGCGACAGACATAACTATGCTGAGGAGTAGCTGACTTGGTGTTGCCTATTTTTGTTTGTGGAGACTACAAGAAGCCATTCTTCTAAGTGTCATCCCACCACCATTTTTCCATTGTTTTAAAATGCAGGGAAATTTTGCAAGTTAGCATTATAAGTAGAAGCTGGAGGGTCCGTTTTTTTTTGTGTGTCTGTGTGGTCGATGTGGATGGGGGGGTCAGGCCCTCTGTCAGTTCGCTGGTTAGTTTTTATTATCCCCAGAGAGGAGAAGTGGGCATGTGTTTGGCAGGTGAAAAGGGCGGATTCTGTTTCAGAGAATTAACGATGATCCCCACGGTCATCCCGTTCCTTTAATAATCCTTTACTTCATCAGCTGGAAATCCACCATGGTTCTATATACTCCTCTTTGCGTGGGAACAGGTAACTGGCTTGTTCCAAGAAGTATGCTAGAGATTTTTCAAATTAACCAGTACGTTGAATATTATTTGCAGGTGTTCAGCGTTTCACCATAATTCTTATAAGGTTTGTATGTGTCTCCTGAAACCCAACATGGCTGCCACGAACCTAACTATGCTGAGGCGTAGCTGACTTGGTTTTGCCTCTTTTTGTTAGTGGAGACTGACAAGAATCCATTCTTCTAAGTATCATCTCACCATCATTTTTCCATTGTTTAAAAATGCAGGAAAATTTTGCAAGTTAGCATTATAATTAGTAGCTGGAGGCTACGGTGTTTTTTTTCTTTTTTTCCTGTGGGGTGGGTGTGGATGTGTTGGTCAGGCCCTCAGTCAGTTCGCTGGTTTGTTTTTATTATCCCCAGAGAGGAGAAGTGGGTATTAGTATGGCAGGTGAAAACTGCGGATCTGTTTCAGAGAATTAAACAGGATGTGCATGGTAATCCCGTTCCTTTAAGATTCCTTTGCTTCATTATCTGGGAATCCACCATGGTTCTATATACTTCTCTATGCGTGGGCACAGGAAACTGGCTTGTTCCAAGAAGTATGCCTCAGAGCTTTTCAATTAACCTGTATGTTGAAAATCCTTTGCAGGTTTTCAGCGTTTCACCATAATTGTGATATCGTGTGTATGTGCCTACTGAAACCAAATATGGCTGCTACGGACATAACTATGCTGAGGCGTAGCTGACTTGGTGTTGCCTATATTTGTCAGTGGAGACTGACCAGAAGCCATTCTTCTAAGTATCATCCCGCCATCATTTCTCCATTGTTTAAAAATGCAGGGAAATTTTGCAAATTGGCATTATAATTAGTAGCTGGAGGGTACTTTTTTTTTTGTGGGGTCAGTCAGGATGGGTGTTCAGGCCCTCTGTCAGTTCGCTGGTTAGTTTTTATTATCCCCAGAGAGGAGAAGTGGGCATGTGTTTGGCAGGTGAAAAGTTCGGATTTTGTTTCAGAGAATTAACGATGATCCCCATGGTCATCCCGTTCCTTTAATAATCCTTTACTTCATCAGCTGGAAATCCACAATGGTTCTATATACTCCTCTTTGCGTGGGAACAGGTAACTGGCTTGTTCCAAGAAGTATGCCGCAGAGCTTTTCAATTAACCACTACGTTGAAAATTATTTGCAGGTGTTCAGCGTTTCACCATAATTGTGATAACGTTTGTTTGTGCCTCCTGAAACCCAAGATGGCTGCCACGAACATAACGATGCTGAGGCGTAGCTGACTTGGTTTTGCCTATTTTTGTTAGTGGACACTGACAAGAATCCATTCTTCTAAGTATCATCTCACCATCATTTTTCCATTGTTTAAAAATGCAGGAAAATTTTGCAAGTTAGCATTATAATTAGTAGCTGGACGTTACGGTGTTTTTTTTTTTTTTTCCTGTGGGGTCGGTGTGGATGTGTTGGTCAGGCCCTCTGTCAGTTCGCTGGTTTGTTTTTATTATCCCCAGAGAGGAGAAGTGGGTATTAGTATGGCAGGTGAAAACTGCGGATCTGTTTCAGAGAATTAAACAGGATGTGCATGGTAATCCCGTTCCTTTAAGATTCCTTTGCTTCATGAGCTGGGAATCCACCATGGTTCTATATACCTCTCTATGCGTGGGCACAGGAAACTGGCTTGTTCCAAGAAGTATGCCTCAGAGCTTTTCAATTAACCAGTATGTTGAAAATCCTTTGCAGGTTTTCAGCGTTTCACCATAATTGTGATAACGTGTGTATGTGCCTACTGAAACCAAATATGGCTGCTACGGACATAACTATGCTGAGGCGTAGCTGACTTGGTGTTGCCTATTTTTGTCAGTGGAGACTGACAAGAAGCCATTCTTCTAAGTATCATCCCACCATCATTTTTCCATTGTTTAAAAATGTAGGGAAATTTTGCAAGTTATCATTATAATTAGTAGCTGGAGGGTACTTTTTTTTTTTTTTTGTGGGTTCAGTGTGGATGGGTTGGTCAGGCCATCTGTCAATTCACTGGTTTGTTTTTATTATCCCCAGAGAGGAGAAGTGGGCATGTGTTTGGCAGGTAAAAAGGGCGGATTCTGTTTCAGAGAATTAAACAGGATCCGCATGGTCATCTCATTCCTTTAAGAATCCTTTGCTTCATCAGCTGGGATTCCACCATGTTTCTATATACTCCTCTATGGGTGGGCACAGGTACCTGGCTTGTTCCAAGAAGTATGCTGGAGAGTTTTGAAATTAACCAGTACGTTGAAAATTATTTGCTGGTTTTCAGCGTTTCACCATAATTTTGATAACGTTTGTATGTGCCTCCTGAAACCCAAGAAGGCTGCGACGGACATAACTATGCTGAGGAGTAGCTGACTTGGTGTTGCCTATTTTTGTTAGTGGAGACAGACAAAAAGCCATTCTTCTAAGTGTCATCCCACCACCATTTTTCCATTGTTTTAAAATGCAGGGAAATTTTGCAAATTAGCATTATAATTAGCAGCTGGAGGGTATGTTTTTTTTTGTGTGTGTGTGTGGTCGATGTTGATGGGGGGGTCAGGCCCTCTGTCAGTTCGCTGGTTAGTTTTTATTATCCCCAGAGAGGAGAAGTGGGCATGTGTTTGGCAGGTGAAAAGGGCGGATTCTGTTTCAGAGAATTAACGATGATCCCCATGGTCATCCCGTTCCTTTAATAATCCTTTACTTCATCAGCTGGAAATCCACCATGGTTCTATATACTCCTCTTTGCGTGGGAACAGGTAACTGGCTTGTTCCAAGAAGTATGCCGCAGAGATTTTCAATTAAGCAGTACGTTGAAATTTATTTGCAGGTGTTCAGCGTTTCACCATAATTGTGATAACGTTTGTTTGTGCCTCCTGAAACACAAGAAGGCTGCGACGGACATAACTATGCTGAGGAGTAGCTGACTTTGTGTTGCCTATTTTTGTTAGTGGAGACTGACAAGAAGCCATACTTCTAAGTATCATACCACCATCATTTCTCCATTGTTTATAAATGCAGGGAAATTTTGCAAATTGGCATTATAATTAGTAGCTGGAGGGTACTTTTTTTTTGTGGGGTCGGTCAGGATGGGTGTTCAGGCCCTCTGTCAGATCACTGGTTTATTTTTATTATCCTCAGAGAAGAGTAGTGGGCATGTGTTTGGCAGGTGAAAAGTGCAGATTCTGTTTCAGAGAATTAAACAGGATCCGCATGGTCATCTCATTCCTTTAAGAATCCTTTGTTTCATCAGCTGGGATTCCACCATGTTTCTATTTACTCCTCTATGCGTTGGCACAGGTACCTGGCTGATTCCAAGAAGTATGCTGGAGAGTTTTCAAATTAACCAGTACGTTGAAAATTATTTGCTGGTTTTCATCGTTTGACAATAATTTTTATAACGTTTGTATGTGCCTCCTGAAACCCAAGAAGGCTCCGACGGACATAACTATGCTGAGGAGTAGCTGACTTGGTGTTGCCTATTTTTGTTAGTGGAGACAGACAAGAAGCCATTCTTCTAAGTATCATCCCACCACCATTTTTCCATTGTTTTAAAATGCAGGGAAATTTTGCAAGTTAGCATTATAATTAGTAGCTGGAGGGTACGGTTTTTTTTTTTGTGTGGTCGATGTGGATGGGGGGGTCAGGCCCTCTGTCAGTTCGCTGGTTAGTTTTTGTTATCCCCAGAGAGGAGAAGTGGGCATGTGTTTGGCAGGTGAAAAGGGCGGAATCTGTTTCAGAGAATAAACGATGATCCCCATGGTCATCCCTTTCCTTTAATAATCCTTTACTTCATCAGCTGGAAATCCACCATGGTTCTATATACTCCTCTTTCCGTGGGAACAGGTAACTGGCTTGTTCCAAGAAGTATGCCGCAGAGCTTTTCCATTAAACACTACATTGAAAATTATGTGCAGGTGTTCAGCGTTTGACCATAATTGTGATAACGTTTGTTTGTACCTCCTGAAACCCAAGATGGCTGCCACAAACATAACTATGCTGAGGCGTAGCTGACTTGGTTTTGCCTATTTTTCTTAGTGGAGACTGACAAGAATCCATTCTTCTAAGTATCATCTCACCATCATTTTTCCATTGTTTAAAAATGCAGGAAAATTTTGCAAGTTTGCATTATAATTAGTAGCTGGAGGCTACGGTGTTTTTTTTTTTTTTTTTTCCTGTGGGGTCAGTGTGGATGTGTTGGTCAGGCCCTCTGTCAGTTCGCTGGTTTGTTTTTATTATCCCCAGAGAGGAGAAGTGGGTATTAGTATGGCAGGTGAAAACTGCGGATCTGTTTCAGAGAATTAAACAGGATGTGCATGGTAATCCCGTTCCTTTAAGACTCCTTTGCTTCATGAGCTGGGAATCCACCATGGTTCTATATACTTCTCTATGCATGGGCACAGGAAACTGCCTTGTTCCAAGAAGTATGCCGCAGAGCTTTTCAATTAAGCAGTACGTTGAAAATTATTTGCAGGTTTTCAGCGTTTCACCATAATTCTTATAACGTTTGTATGTGTCTCTTGAAACCCAATATGGCGGCCACGGACATAAGTATGCTGAGGCCTAGCTGACTTCGTGTTGCCTATTTTTGTTAGTGGAGACTGACAAGAAGCCATTCTTCTAAGTATCATCCCACCATCATTTTTCCATTGTTTAAAAATGAAGGGAAATTTTGAAAGTTATCATTATAATTAGTAGCTGGAGGGTACTTTTCTTTTTTTTGCGGGGTCAGTGTGGATGGGTTGGTCAGGCCATCTGTCAATTCATTGGTTTGTTTTTATTATCCCCAGAGAGTAGAAGTGGGCATGTGTTTGGCAGGTGAAAAGTGCGGATTCTGTTTCAGAGAATGAAACAGGATCCGCATGGTCATCTTATTCCTTTAAGAATCCTTTGCTTCATCAGCTGGGATTCCAACATGTTTCTATGTACTCCTCTATGCGTGGGCACAGGTACCTGGCTTGTTCCAAGAAGTATGCTGGAGAGTTTTCAAATTAACCAGTACGCTGAAAATTATTTGCAGGTTTTCAGCGTTTCACCATAATTTTGATAACGTTTGTATGTGCCTCCTGAAACCCAAGAAGGCTGTGACGGACATAACTATGCTGAGGAGTAGCTGACTTGGTGTTGCCTATTTTTGTTAGTGGAGACAGACAAGAAGCCATTCTTCTAAGTATCATCCCACCACCACTTTTCCATTGTTTTAAAATGCAGGGAAATTTTGCAAGTTAGCATTAAAATTAGTAGCTGGAGGGTCCGGTTTTTTTTTTTTTTTTTTTTTGTGGTCGATGTGGATGGGGGGGTCAGGCCCTCTGTCAGTTCGCTGGATAGTTTTTATTATCCCCAGAGAGGAGAAATGGGCATGTGTTTGGCAGGTGAAAAGGGCGGATTCTCTTTCAGAGAATTGACGATGATCCCCATGGTGATCCCGTTCCTTTAATAATCCTTTACTTCATCAGCTGGAAATCCACCATGGTTCTATATACTCCTCTTTGCGTGGGAACAGGTAACTGGCTTGTTCCAAGAAGTATGCCGCAGAGATTTTCAATTAACCACTACGTTGAAAATGATTTGCAGGTGTTCAGCGTTTCACCATAATTGTGATAACGTTTGTTTGTGCCTCCTGAAACCCAAGAAGGCTGTGACGGACATAACTATGCTGAGGAGTAGCTGACTTGGTGTTGCCTATTTTTGTTAGTGGAGACAGACAAGAAGCCATTCTTCTAAGTATCATCCCACCACCATTTTTTCATTGTTTTAAAATGCAGGGAAATTTTGCAAGTTAGCATTATAATTAGTAGCTGGAGGGTACAGTTTTTTTTTTTTTTTTTTTTGTGGTCGATGTGGATGGGGGGGTCAGGCCCTCTGTCAGTTCGCTGGTTAGTTTTCATTATCCCAAGAGAGGAGAAGTCGGCATGTGTTTGGCAGGTGAAAAGGGCGGATTCTGTTTCAGAGAATTAACGATGATCCCCATGGTCATCCCTTTCCTTTAATAATCCTTTTCTTCATGAGCTGGAAATCCACCATGGTTCTATATACTCCTCTTTGCGTGGGAACAGGTAACTGGCTTGTTCCAAGAAGTGTGCCACAGAGCTTTTCAATTAACCACTACGTTGAAAATTATTTGCAGGTGTTCAGCGTTTAACCCTAACCAGAACCCCTAAAGATAACCCTGAACCCTATCCCTAACCCCAGCAGTAAACTTTAACCCTAAACCTAAGCCCAACCCGTAACCCTAATCCTATCCTTTTACCCTAAAACTAACCCCTAAACCTAACCCCTATACCTCACGCTAACTCTATCCCCATCCCTATTCTAACCATACCCCTTGATAAAACACTAACTCCTAACCACTAACAATAACACTAACCAAAAACCCTAATCAGTAATCCCTAACACTAACGCTTAACCTTTACCCTAACCGTTAACCCTCACCCTAAATCTTAACACTGACCCTAACCTTAACCTTTAACTCTAAGCCTAACCCTTAACCCTACAGTAAGGAAGACCCTTAATGCTAATGGGATCCCTTATCCCTAACCCTAACACTACAGCTAAAAATAACCCTAACCTTGGATCCTTAAACCTAACCCCTAACACTTACTTTAACCCCAAACCCTAACCCTAATCCTAAGCATTAAACCTAACCCTATCTCTTAACCCTAACGCTAGCCCTTACTCTAACGCCTAGATCTAACCCTAAATCTAACCTACCGCCTAATCCTAACCTTAAGCCCTAATGCTAACACTAACCCTGAACCCTAAACCTACCCGTAACCCTTAACACTAACCCTATCCGTGAACCTTAAACCTGACCCTAACCATTACCCGCACCCAAGCATTTAACCCTGACCCTAACCCTAAACCTTAATGCTAACCCTAACACTAAACCCTAACCCTAAGCCCAACACTTAACCCTAATCCTATCCCTTAACCCTAACCCTAATCCTAATGTACCCCCTAAACGTAACCCTAACCGTGACCAGTAAACCTAACCCTAACCTCTAACACAAACCATAGCACATAACTCTAACCCTAAAACTAACCCGAACACTAACCCTAACCCTAAACCCTAACTCTTAACCTTAACCCTAAGCGTTAACTCTCACGCTAACCTTTAATCCTAACCCTAATCCTAATCTTCAACCCTAAACCTAACACTTAACCCTAACCCTGTACCAAACCCTAACCCCTCATCTTAACCCTAACCGTAAACCTCAACCCTAAACCAAAGTGTAACCGTTAAACCTAAGAGTAACCTTTAACCCTAACCCTAATCCCTAACCCTAAGCCCTCACCCTAACACTAAACTTCATCCTTAACCCTAACCAGAATCCTAACCCTAAATCTAATTCTCAGACTTCTTGCTTTCTTAGAGTTTAGAAAGCCTGCAATCCTCCCATGCCATGCGTGAAAGGAGGTTCTACCACTGTGTCCTGCATGAAACCTACGGGCCCATACCCAGAGTATGATAGAGTGGGTTCCCGGGTACAATCCCAGCCCCCTAAACTCCCCCCGCCCGCCTAATGCAGACAGGGCCCGTGCGCTAAGCATAAAAAATACCTTTAACAGATAACCCTAACCCTGAACATAACACCCAACCCTGTTCCTATTTCTCCCCTTAACACGTAAACCTCACCGTGCGCCTAACTTTAACCTCTTATCCTAACGTTAATGCATAACCCATTTCCTGAGAACAACCCCTATCCCATAATTCTAACCCTATCTCCTAGTCATCACTGGAACACCTAATCCCTAACCCTAATTCTAAACCGCTAACCCTAACCGGAATACTACCTACAACCCTAACACTGACAGTAACCCTTACTTCTAACCCCAACGCTACGCCTAACAAAAACCCTAACCCTTGACCCTAACCCTTCACCCTAACCCTTAAGCCTTACCCTAACCCTTAACCCTAATCCTAATCCTAACCATTAAACCTAACCCTAGCTCTTAAAGCTAACCCTAAACCTTACCCTCACGACTAGACCTAACCCTGACACTAACCTAACACCTAACGCTAACCAGAACCCCTAAAGCTAACCCTGAAGCCTATCCCTAACCCCAGCAGTAAACTTTAACCCTAACACCTAAGCCCAACCCGTAACCCTAATCCTATCCTTTTACCCTAAAACTAACCCCTAAACCTAACCCCTATACCTCACCCTAACTCTAACCCCAATCCTAATTCTAACCATACCCCTTCATAAAACACTAACTCCTAACCGCTAACCCTAACACTAACCAAAAACCCTAATCACTAATCCCTAACCCTAACGCTTAACCTTTACCCTAACCGTTAACCCTCACCCTAAATCTTAACACTGACCCTAACCTTAACCTTTAACTCTAAGCCTAACCCTTAACCCTACAGTAAGGAAGACCCTTAATGCTAATGGGATCCCTTATCCCTAACCCTAACACTACAGCTAAAAATAACCCTAACCTTGGATCCTTAAACCTAACCCCTAACACTTACTTTAACCCCAAACCCTAACCCTAATCCTAAGCATTAAACCTAACCCTATCTCTTAACCCTAACGCTAGCCCTTACCCTAACGCCTAGATCTAACCCTAAATCTAACCTACCGCCTAATCCTAACCTTAAGCCCTAATGCTAACACTAACCCTGAACCCTAAACCTACCCGTAACCCTTAACACTAACCCTATCCGTGAACCTTAAACCTGACCCTAACCATACCCGCACCCAAGCATTTAACCCTGACCCTAACCCTAAACCTTAATGCTAACCCTAACACTAAACCCTAACCCTAAGCCCAACACTTAACCCTAATCCTATCCCTTAACGCTAACCCTAACCCTAACTCTAATGCTAACCCCTAAACGTAACCCTCACCGTGACCAGTAAACCTAACCCTAACCTCTAACACAAACCATAGCACATAACTCTAACCCTAAAACTAACCCTAACCTTAACACTAAACCCTAACTCTTAACCTTAACCCTAAGCGTTAACTCTCACGCTAAACTTTATTCCTAACCCTAATCCTAATCTTCAACCCTAAACCTAACACTTAACCCTAACCCTGTACCAAACCCTAACCACTCATCTTAACCCTAACCGTAAACCTCAACCCTAAACCAAACTGTAACCGTTAAACCTAAGAGTAACCTTTAACCCTAACCCTAATCCCTAACCCTAAGCCCTCACCCTAACACTAAACTTCATACTTAACCCTAACCATAATCCTAACCCTAAATCTAATTCTCAGACTTCTTGCTTTCTTAGAGTTTAGAAAGCCTGCAATCCTCCCATGCCATGCGTGAAAGGAGGCTCTACCACTGTATCCTGCATGAAACCCACGGGCCCATACCCAGAGTATGATAGAGTGGGTTCCCGGGTACAATCCCAGCCCCCTAAACTCCCCCCGCCCGCCTAATGCAGACAGGGCCCGTGCGCTAAGCATAAACAATACCTTTAACAGATAACCCTAACCCTGAACATAACTCCCAACCCTGTTCCTATTTCTCCCCTTAACACGTAAACCTCACCGTGCGCCTAACTTTAACCTCTTATCCTAACGTTAATGCATAACCCATTTCCTGAGAACAACCCCTATCCCATAATTCTAACCCTATCTCCTAGTCATCACTGTGACACCTAATCCCTAACCCTAATTCTAAACCGATAAACCTAACCGTAACCCTACCTACAACCCTAACACTGACAGTAACCCTTACTTCTAATCCCAACGCTATGCCTAACAAAAACCCTAACCCTTGACCCTAACCCTTCAACCTAACCCCTAAGCCTTACCCTAACCCTTAACCCTAATCCTAATCCTAACCATTAAACCTAACCCTAGCTCTTAAAGCTAACCCTAAACCTTACCCTCACGACTAGACCTAACCCTGACACTAACCTAACACCTAACGCTAACCAGAACCCCTAAAGCTAACCCTCAACCCTATCCCTAACCCTAGCAGTCAACTTTAACCCTAAACCTAAGCCCAACCCGTAACCCTAATCCTATCCTTTTACCCTAAAACTAACCCCTAAATCTAACCCCTATACCTCACCCTAACTCTAACCCCAATCCTAATTCCAACCATACCCCTTCATAAAACACTAACTCCTAACCGCTAACCCTAAAACAAACCAAAAACCCTAATCACTAATCCCTAACCCTAACGCTTAACCTTTACCCTAACCGTTAACCCTCACCCTAAATCTTAACACTGACCCTAACCTTAACCTTTAACTCTAAGCCTAACCCTTAACCCTACAGTAAGGAAGACCCTTAATGCTAATGGGATCCCTTATCCCTAACCCTAACACTACAGCTAAAAATAACCCTAACCTTTGATCCTTAAATCTAACCCCTAACACTTACTTTAACCCCAAACCCTAACACTAATCCTAAGCATTAAACCTAACCCTATCTCTTAACCCTAACGCTAGCCCTTACCCTAACGCCTAGATCTAACCCTAAATCTAACCTACCGCCTAATCCTAACCTTAAGCCCTAATGCTAACACTAACCCTGAACCCTAAACCTACCCGTAACCCTTAACACTAACCCTATCCGTGAACCTAAACCCTGACCCTAACCATTACCCGCACCCAAGCATTTAACCCTGACCCTAACCCTAATCCTTAATGCTAACCTTAACACTAAACCCTAACCCTAAGCCCAACACTTAACCCTAATCCTATCCCTTAACCCTAACCCTAACCCTAACCCTAATGCTACCCCCTAAACGTAACCCTAACCGTGACCAGTAAACCTAACCCTAACCCCTAACAAACCATAGGACATAACTCTAACCCTAAAACTAACCCTAACCCTAACCCTAAACCCTAACTCTTAACCTTAACACTAAGCGTTAACTCTCACACTAACCTTTAATCCTAACCCTAATCCTAATCTTCAACCCTAAACCTAACACTTAACCCTAACCCTGTACCAAACCCTAACCCCTCATCTTAACCCTAACCGTAAACCTCAACCCTAAACCAAACTGTAACCGTTAAACCTAAGAGTAACCTTTAACCCTAACCCTAATCCCTAACCCTAAGCCCTCACCCTAACACTAAACTTCATCCTTAACGCTAACCAGAATCCTAACCCTAAATCTAATTCTCAGACTTCTTGCTTTCTTAGAGTTTAGAAAGCCTGCAATCCTCCCATGCCATGCGTGAAAGGAGGCTCTACCACTGTGTCCTGCATGAAACCCACGGGCCCATACTCAGAGTATGATAGAGTGGGTTCCCGGGTACAATCCCAGCCCCCTAAACTGCCCCCACCCGCCTAATGCAGACAGGGCCCGTGCGCTAAGCATAAAAAATACCTTTAACAGATAAACCTAACCCTGAACATAACACCCAACCCTGTTCCTATTTCTCCCCTTAACCCGTAAACTTCACCGTGCGCCTAACTTTAACCTCTTATCCTAACGTTAATGCATAACCCATTTCCTGAGAACAACCCCTATCCCATAATTCTAACCCTATCTCCTAGTCATCACTGTGACACCTAATCCCTAACCCTAATTCTAAACCGCTAACCCTAACCATACCCCTACCTACAACCCTAACACTGACAGTAACCCTTACTTCTAAGCCCAACGCTATGCCTAACAAAAACCCTAACCCTTGACCCTAACCCTTCACCCTAACCCCTAAGCCTTACCCTAACCCTTAACCCTAATCCTAATCGTAACCATTAAACCTAACCCTAGCTCTTAAAGCTAACCCTAAACCTTACCCTCACGACTAGAACTAACCCTGACTCTAACCTAACACCTAACCCTAACCAGAACCCCTAAAGCTAACCCTGAACCCTATCCCTAACCCCAGCAGTAAACTTTAACCCTAAACCTAAGCCCAACTCGTAACCCTAATCCTATCCTTTTACCCTAAAACTAACCCCTAAACCTAACCCCTATACCTCACCCTAACTCTAACCCCAATCCTAATTCTAACCATACCCCTTCATAAAACACTAACTCCTAACCGGTAACCCTAACACTAACCAAAAACCCTAATCACTAATCCCTAACCCTAACGCTTAACCTTTACCCTAACCATTAACCCTCACCCTAAATCTTAACACTGACCCTAACCTTAACCTTTAACTCTAAGCCTAACCCTTAACCCTACAGTAAGGAAGACCCTTAATGCTAATGGGATCCCTTATCCCTAACCCTAAAACTACAGCTAAAAATAACCCTAACCTTGCATCCTTAAACCTAACCCCTAACACTTACTTTACCCCAAACCCTAACCCTAATCCTAAGCATTAAACCTAACCCTATCTCTTAACCCTAACGCTAGCCCTTACCCTAACGCCTAGATCTAACCCTAAATCTAACCTACCGCCTAATCCTAACCTTAAGCCCTAATGCTAACACTAACCCTGAACCCTAAACCTACCCGTAACCCTTAACACTAACCCTATCTGTGAAACTAAACCCTGACCCTAACCATTACCCGCACCCAAGCATTTAACCCTGACCCTAACCCTAATCCTTAATGCTATCCTTAACACTAAACCCTAACCCTAAGCCCAACACTTAACCCTAATCCTATCCCTTAACCCTAACCCTAACCCTAACCCTAATGCTACCCCCTAAACGTAACCCTAACCGTGACCAGTAAACCTAACCCTAAACTCTAACACAAACCATAGCACATAACTCTAACCCTAAAACTAACCCTAACCCTAACCCTAACCCTAAACTCTAACACTTAACCTGAACCCTTAGCGTTAACTCTCACACTAACCTTTAATCCTAACCCTAATCCTAATCTTCAACCCTAAACCTAACACTTAACCCTAACCCTGTACCAAACCCTAACCCCTCATCTTAACCCTAACCGTAAACCTCAACCCTAAACCAAAGTGTAACCGTTAAACCTAAGAGTAACCTTTAACCCTAACCCTAATCCCTAATCTTAAGCCCTCACCCTAACACTAAACTTCATCCTTAACCCTAACCATAATCCTAACCCTAAATCTAATTCTCAGACTTCTTGCTTTCTTAGAGTTTAGAAAGCCTGCAATCCTCCCATGCCATGCGTGAAAGGGGGCTCTACCACTGTGTCCTGCATGAAACCCACGAGCCCATACCCAGAGTATGATAGAGTGGGTTCCCGGGTACAATCCCAGCCCCCTAAACTCCCCCGCCCGCCTAGTGCAGACAGGGCCCGTGCGCTAAGCATAAACCCTACGCCTCAACCATATGCCTAACCCACAACATAACACCTAACCCTGATCCTACTGCTCACCTTAACAGGTAAACCTCACCATAACCCTAACTTTAACCCCATATCTTAACGTTAATACATGACACCCTGAGAACAAGCCCTATACCGTCATTATAACCCTAACTCCTAGCTATAACCGTAACACCTAATCCCAAATTCTGAAACGCCAACCCTAACTTTAACCCGACCAACAAAACTAACACTCACCCTAACCCCTTACCCTAACCCTACGCCTAAAAGTAACCCTAACCGTTGATCCCTCGTCATAACCCCTAACCTTAACCCTAACCCTTAACCCTATTCCCAATCCTAACCATTAAACAGAACCCTAACTCTTAACCCTAACCCTAACCTTTACCCTAATGCCTAGAGATCTAACCCCAACACTGACCTACAGTTAACACTAACCCCAACCCCTAATGCTAACCTTAAACCTGAACCAAGCTCCTAACCCTTAACCCTAACACTATCCCTAACCCCTAAGCCTAACCCCAACTGTTAACCCTCTAACCCTCACCCTGAATCCTAACCCTATCCCTTAACCTAACCCCTAACCCTAACGCTAACTCCAACCCTAAACCTTACCCTGGCCCCCTAACCCAGACTTAACACCTTACCCCTAACACTAACTCTAACCCTAACCACTAATCCCTAGCACCTAACCCTGACTCGAAACCTAACCCCTAACACGAAAAACCCTAACCCCAACCCCAACCCTAATTCTCACACTACTTCCATTCCCAGAGTGAAGCAAGCCTACAATACAGCCATGCCATGTGTGAGATGAGGCTCCGCCTGAGTCCTGCATGGAGGTCCTGTCCCAAGGCCCAGGGAATGATGTTGTGCTTTCGTGGTGACTCCGACCGCACCCCTCTCACCGTAGATTAACCAGGTCCTGTGCCCTTAAACTGACCGCTAAAGCTAAGCCCTACAACCAACGCTAACCCCTGACCCTGAACCTAAGCCCCGAGCCTAAAGCCCAACACTAACTCCAAACACTTACCCGAAACCTAATCCCTATCCCTAATGCTAAACCCTAAACCCAACCCTAACCGTGAACAGTAATCCTAACCCTAACCCCTAACACAAAGCATAGCACATAACTCTAACCCTAAATCTAACCCTAAGCCTAACCGTAAACCCTAACTCTTAACCTTAACCCTAAGCGTTAACTCTCACGCTAACCTTTAATCCTAACCCTAATCCTAATCTTCAACCCTAAACCTAACACTTAACCCTAAACGTCTACCAAAACCTAACCCCTCATCTTAACCCTAACCGTAAACCTCAACCCTAAACCAAACTGTAACCGTTAAACCTAAGAGTAACCTTTAACCCTAACCCTAATCCCTAACCTTAAGCCCTCAACCTAACACTAAACTTCATCCTTAACCCTAACCAGAATCCTAACCCTAAATCTAATTCTCAGACTTCTTGCTTTCTTAGAGTTTAGAAAGCCTGCAATCCTCCCATGCCATGCGTGAAAGGAGGCTCTACCACTGTGTCCTGCATGAAACCCACCGGCCCATACACAGAGTATGATAGAGTGGGTTCCCAGGTAGAATCCCAGCCCCCTAAACTCCCCCGCGCACCTAGTGCAGACAGGGCCCGTGCGCTAAGCATAAACAATACCTTTAACAGATAACCCTAACCCTGAACATAACACCCAACCCTGTTCCTATTTCTCCCCTTAACACGTACACCTCACCGTGAGCCTAACTTTAACCTCTTATCCTAACGTTAATGCATAACCCATTCCCTGAGAACAACCCCTATCCCATAATTCTAACCCTATCTCCTAGTCATCACTGGAACACCTAATCCCTAACCCTAATTCTAAACCGCTAACCCTAACCGGAACCATACCTACAACCCTAACACTGACAGTAACCCTTACTTCTAACCCCAACGCTATGCCTAACAAAAACCCTAACCCTTCACCCAAACCACTAAGCCTTACGCTAACCCTTAACCCTAATCCTAATCCTAACCATTAAACCTAACCCTAGCTCTTAAAGCTAACCCTAAACCTTACCCTCACGACTAGACCTAACCCTGACACTAACCTAACACCTAACCCTAACCAGAACCCCTAAAGCTAACCCTGAACCCTATCCCTAACTCTAGCAGTAAACTTTAACCCTAAACCTAAGCCCAACCCATAACCCTAATCCTATCCTTTTACCCTAAAACTAACCCCTAAACCGAACCCCTATACCTAACCCTAACTCTAACCCAAATCCTAATTCTAAGCATACCCTTTCATAAAACACGAACTCCTAACCTCTAACCCTAACACTAACCAAAAACCCTAATCGCTAATCCCTAACCCTAACGCTTAACCTTTACCCTAACCATTAACCCTCACCCTAATTCTTAACACTGACCCTAACCTTAACCTTTAACTCTAAGCCTAACCCTTAACCCTACAGTAAGGAAGACCCTTAATGCTAATGGGATCCCTTATCCCTAACCCTAACACTACAGCTAAAAATAACCCTAACCTTTGATCCTTAAACCTAACCCCTAACACTTACTTTAACCCCAAACCCTAACCCTAATCCTAAGCATTAAACCTAACCCTATCTCTTAACCCTAACGCTAGCCCTTACCCTAACGCCTAGTTCTAACCCTAAATATAACCTCCCGCCTAATCCTAACCTTAAGCCCTAATGCTAACGCTAACCCTGAACCCTAAACCTACCCGTAACCCTTAACACTAACCCTATCCGTGAACCTTAACCCTGACCCTAACCATTACCCGCACCCAAGGATTTAACTCTGACCCTAACCCTAATCTTTAATGATAACCCTAACACTAAACCCTAACCCTAAGCCCAACACTTAACCCTAATCCTATCCCTTAACCCTAACCCTAACCATAATCCTAATGCTAACCCGTAAAAGTAACCCTAACCGTGACCAGTAAACCTAACCCTAACCTCTAACACAAACCATAGCACATAACTCTAACCCTAAATCTAACCCTAAGCCTAACCGTAAACCCTAACTCTTAACCTTAACCCTAAGCGTTAACTCTCACGCTAACCTTTAATCCTAACTCTAATCCTAATCTTCAACCCTAAACCTAACACTTAACCCTAAACGTCTACCAAACCATAACCCCTCATCTTAACCCTAACCTTAAACCTCAACCCTAAACCAAAGTGTAACCGTTAAATCTAAGAGTAACCTTTAACCCTAACCGTAATCCCTAACCCTAAGCACTCACCCTAACACTAAACTTCATCCTTAACCCTAACCATAACCCTAACCCTAAATCTAATTCTCAGACTTCTTGCTTTCTTAGAGTTTAGAAAGCCTGCAATCCTCCCACGCCATGTGTGAAAGGAGGCTCTGCCACAGTGTCCTGCATGAAACCCAGAGGCCCATACACTGCGTGCGGTAGAGTGGGTTCCCAGCGACCATCACAGACACCTAACTTTGCCTCCTAGGGCATACAGGGCCCGTGCCCTAAGCATAAACCTACCCCTCACCCATAAGCCTAACCCACAACATAACACCTAACCCTGATCCTACTGCTCACCTTAACAGGTAAACCTCACCATAACCCTAACTTTAACCCCATATCTTAACGTTAATGCCTGACACCCTCAGAACAAGCCCTATACCGTCATTATAACCCTACCTCCTAGCTATAACCGTAACACCTAATCCCTAATTCTGAAGCGCCAACCCTAACCTTAACCCGACCAACAACACTAACACTAACCCTAACCCCTTACCCTAACCCTACGCCTAAAAGTAACCCTAACCGTTGATCCTTCGTCATAACCCCTAACCTTAACCCTAACCCTTAACCTATTCCCAATCCTAACCATTAAACAGAACCCTAACTCTTAACCCTAACCCTAACCTTTACCCTAATGCCTAGAGATCTAACCCCAACACTGACCTACAGTTAACACTAACCCCAACCCCTAATGCTAACCTTAAACCTGAACCAAGCTCCTAACCCTTAACCCTAACACTATCCCTAACCCCTAAGCCTAACCCCAACTGTTAACCCTCTAACCCTCACCCTGAATCCTAACCCTATCCCTTAACCCTAACCCCTAACCCTAACGCTAACTCCAACCCTAAACCTTACCCTGGCCCCCTAACCCAGACTTAACACCTTACCCCTAACACTAACTCTAACCCTAACCACTAATCCCTAGCACCTAACCCTGACTCAAAACCTAACCCCTAACACGAAAAACCCTAACCCCAACCCCAACCCTAATTCTCACACTACTTCCATTCCCAGAGTGAAGCAAGCCTACAATACAGCCATGCCATGTGTGAGATGAGGCTCCGCCTGAGTCCTGCATGGAGGTCCTGTCCCAAGGCCCAGGGAATGATGTTGTGCTTTCGTGGTGACTCCGACCGCACCCCTCTCACCGTAGATTAACCAGGTCCTGTGCCCTTAAACTGACCGCTAAAGCTAAACCCTACCACCAACGCTAACCCCTGACCCTGAAACTAAGCGCCGAGTCTAAAGCCCAACATTAACTCTAGACACTTACCCTAAACCTAATCCCTAACCCTAATGCTAACCCCTAAACCCAACCCTAACCGTGAACAGTAAACCTAACCCTAACCCCTAACACAAACCATAGCACATAACTCTAACCCTAAATCTAACCCTAAGCCTAACCGTAAACCCTAACTCTTAATCTTAACCCTAAGCGTTAACTCTCACGCTAACCTTTAATCCTAACCCTAATCCTAATCTTCAACCCTAAACCTAACACTTAACCCTAAACGTCTACCAAACCCTTACCCCTCATCTTAACCCTAACCGTAAACCTCAACCCTAAACCGAACTGTAACCGTTAAACCTAAGAGTAACCTTTAACCCTAACCCTAATCCCTAACCTTAAGCCCTCACCCTAACACTAAACTTCATCCTTAACCCTAACCAGAATCCTAACCCTAAATCTAATTCTCAGACTTCTTGCTTTCTTAGAGTTTAGAAAGCCTGCAATCCTCCCATGCCATGCGTGAAAGGAGGCTCTACCACTGTGTCCTGCATGAAACCCACGGGCCCATACCCAGAGTATGATAGAGTGGGTTCCCGGGTACAATCCCAGCCCCCTAAACTCCCCCCGCCCGCCTAATGCAGACAGGGCCCGTGCGCTAAGCATAAACAATACCTTTAACAGATAACCCTAACCCTGAACATAACACCCAACCCTGTTCCTATTTCTCCCCTTAACACGTAAACCTCACCGTGCGCCTAACTTTAACCTCTTATCCTAACGTTAATGCATAACCCATTTCCTGAGAACAACCCCTATCCCATAATTCTAACCCTATCTCCCAGTCATCACTGGAACACCTAATCCCTAACCCTAATTCTAAACCGCTAACCCTAACCGGAACCCTACCTACAACCCTAACACTGACAGTAACCCTTACTTCTAACCCCAACGCTATGCCTAACAAAAAACCTAACCCTTCACCCAAACCCCTAAGCCTTACGCTAACCCTTAACCCTAATCCTAATCCTAACCATTAAACCTAACCCTAGCTCTTAAAGCTAACCCTAAGCCTTACCCTCACGACTAGACCTAACCCTGACACTAACCTAACACCTAACCCTAACCAGAACCCCTAAAGCTAACCCTGAACCCTATCCCTAACCCTAGCAGTAAACTTTAACCCTAAACCTAAGCCCAACCCATAACCCTAATCCTATCCTTTTACCCTAAAACTAACCCCTAAACCGAACCCCTATACCTAACCCTAACTCTAACCCCAATCCTAATTCTAAGCATACCCTTTCATAAAACACGAACTCCTAACCTCTAACCCTAACACTAACCAAAAACCCTAATCACTAATCCCTAACCCTAACGCTTAACCTTTACCCTAACCGTTAACCCTCACCCTAATTCTTAACACTGACCCTAACCTTAACCTTTAACTCTAAGCCTAACCCTTAACCCTACAGTAAGGAAGACCCTTAATGCTAATGGGATCCCTTTTCCCTAACCCTAACACTACAGCTAAAAATAACCCTAACCTTTGATCCTTAAACCTAACCCCTAACACTTACTTTAACCCCAAACCCTAACCCTAATCCTAAGCATTAAACCTAACCCTATCTCTTAACCCTAACGCTAGCCCTTACCCTAACGCCTAGTTCTAACCCTAAATCTAACCTCCCGCCTAATCCTAACCTTAAGCCCTAATGCTAACGCTAACCCTGAACCCTAAACCTACCCGTAACCCTTAACACTAACCCTATCCGTGAACCTTAACCCTGACCCTAACCATTACCCGACCCAAGGATTTAACTCTGACCCTAACCCTAATCTTTAATGATAACCCTAACACTAAACCCTAACCCTAAGCCCAACACTTAACCCTAATCCTATCCCTTAACCCTAACCCTAACCATAATCCTAATGCTAACCCCTAAACGTAACCCTAACCGTGACCAGTAAACCTAACCCTAACCTCTAACACAAACCATAGCACATAACTCTAACCCTAAATCTAACCCTAAGCCTAACCGTAAACCCTAACTCTTAACCTTAACCCTAAGCGTTAACTCTCACGCTAACCTTTAATCCTAACTCTAATCCTAATCTTCAACCCTAAACCTAACACTTAACCCTAAACGTCTACCAAACCATAACCCCTCATCTTAACCCTAACCTTAAACCTCAACCCTAAACCAAAGTGTAACCGTTAAATCTAAGAGTAACCTTTAACCCTAACCGTAATCCCTAACCCTAAGCACTCACCCTAACACTAAACTTCATCCTTAACCCTAACCATAACCCTAACCCTAAATCTAATTCTCAGACTTCTTGCTTTCTTAGAGTTTAGAAAGCCTGCAATCCTCCCACGCCATGTGTGAAAGGAGGCTCTGCCACAGTGTCCTGCATGAAACCCAGAGGCCCATACACTGCGTGCGGTAGAGTGGGTTCCCAGCGACCATCACAGACACCTAACTTTGCCTCCTAGGGCATACAGGGCCCGTGCCCTAAGCATAAACCTACCCCTCACCCATAAGCCTAACCCACAACATAACACCTAACCCTGATCCTACTGCTCACCTTAACAGGTAAACCTCACCATAACCCTAACTTTAACCCCATATCTCAACGTTAATGCCTGACACCCTCAGAACAAGCCCTATACCGTCATTATAACCCTACCTCCTAGCTATAACCGTAACACCTAATCCCTAATTCTGAAGCGCCAACCCTAACCTTAACCCGACCAACAACACTAACACTAACCCTAACCCCTTACCCTAACCCTACGCCTAAAAGTAACCCTAACCGTTGATCCTTCGTCATAACCCCTAACCTTAACCCTAACCCTTAACCTATTCCCAATCCTAACCATTAAACAGAACCCTAACTCTTAACCCTAACCCTAACCTTTACCCTAATGCCTAGAGATCTAACCCCAACACTGACCTACAGTTAACACTAACCCCAACCCCTAATGCTAACCTTAAACCTGAACCAAGCTCCTAACCCTTAACCCTAACACTATCCCTAACCCCTAAGCCTAACCCCAACTGTTAACCCTCTAACCCTCACCCTGAATCCTAACCCTATCCCTTAACCCTAACCCCTAACCCTAACGCTAACTCCAACCCTAAACCTTACCCTGGCCCCCTAACCCAGACTTAACACCTTACCCCTAACACTAACTCTAACCCTAACCACTAATCCCTAGCACCTAACCCTGACTCAAAACCTAACCCCTAACACGAAAAACCCTAACCCCAACCCCAACCCTAATTCTCACACTACTTCCATTCCCAGAGTGAAGCAAGCCTACAATACAGCCATGCCATGTGTGAGATGAGGCTCCGCCTGAGTCCTGCATGGAGGTCCTGTCCCAAGGCCCAGGGAATGATGTTGTGCTTTCGTGGTGACTCCGACCGCACCCCTCTCACCGTAGATTAACCAGGTCCTGTGCCCTTAAACTGACCGCTAAAGCTAAACCCTACCACCAACGCTAACCCCTGACCCTGAAACTAAGCGCCGAGTCTAAAGCCCAACATTAACTCTAGACACTTACCCTAAACCTAATCCCTAACCCTAATGCTAACCCCTAAACCCAACCCTAACCGTGAACAGTAAACCTAACCCTAACCCCTAACACAAACCTTAGCACATAACTCTAACCCTAAATCTAACCCTAAGCCTAACCGTAAACCCTAACTCTTAATCTTAACCCTAAGCGTTAACTCTCACGCTAACCTTTAATCCTAACCCTAATCCTAATCTTCAACCCTAAACCTAACACTTAACCCTAAACGTCTACCAAACCCTTACCCCTCATCTTAACCCTAACCGTAAACCTCAACCCTAAACCGAACTGTAACCGTTAAACCTAAGAGTAACCTTTAACCCTAACCCTAATCCCTAACCTTAAGCCCTCACCCTAACACTAAACTTCATCCTTAACCCTAACCAGAATCCTAACCCTAAATCTAATTCTCAGACTTCTTGCTTTCTTAGAGTTTAGAAAGCCTGCAATCCTCCCATGCCATGCGTGAAAGGAGGCTCTACCACTGTGTCCTGCATGAAACCCACGGGCCCATACCCAGAGTATGATAGAGTGGGTTCCCGGGTACAATCCCAGCCCCCTAAACTCCCCCCGCCCGCCTAATGCAGACAGGGCCCGTGCGCTAAGCATAAACAATACCTTTAACAGATAACCCTAACCCTGAACATAACACCCAACCCTGTTCCTATTTCTCCCCTTAACACGTAAACCTCACCGTGCGCCTAACTTTAACCTCTTATCCTAACGTTAATGCATAACCCATTTCCTGAGAACAACCCCTATCCCATAATTCTAACCCTATCTCCCAGTCATCACTGGAACACCTAATCCCTAACCCTAATTCTAAACCGCTAACCCTAACCGGAACCCTACCTACAACCCTAACACTGACAGTAACCCTTACTTCTAACCCCAACGCTATGCCTAACAAAAAACCTAACCCTTCACCCAAACCCCTAAGCCTTACGCTAACCCTTAACCCTAATCCTAATCCTAACCATTAAACCTAACCCTAGCTCTTAAAGCTAACCCTAAACCTTACCCTCACGACTAGACCTAACCCTGACACTAACCTAACACCTAACCCTAACCAGAACCCCTAAAGCTAACCCTGAACCCTATCCCTAACCCTAGCAGTAAACTTTAACCCTAAACCTAAGCCCAACCCATAACCCTAATCCTATCCTTTTACCCTAAAACTAACCCCTAAACCGAACCCCTATACCTAACCCTAACTCTAACCCCAATCCTAATTCTAAGCATACCCTTTCATAAAACACGAACTCCTAACCTCTAACCCTAACACTAACCAAAAACCCTAATCACTAATCCCTAACCCTAACGCTTAACCTTTACCCTAACCGTTAACCCTCACCCTAATTCTTAACACTGACCCTAACCTTAACCTTTAACTCTAAGCCTAACCCTTAACCCTACAGTAAGGAAGACCCTTAATGCTAATGGGATCCCTTTTCCCTAACCCTAACACTACAGCTAAAAATAACCCTAACCTTTGATCCTTAAACCTAACCCCTAACACTTACTTTAACCCCAAACCCTAACCCTAATCCTAAGCATTAAACCTAACCCTATCTCTTAACCCTAACGCTAGCCCTTACCCTAACGCCTAGTTCTAACCCTAAATCTAACCTCCCGCCTAATCCTAACCTTAAGCCCTAATGCTAACGCTAACCCTGAACCCTAAACCTACCCGTAACCCTTAACACTAACCCTATCCATGAACCTTAACCCTGACCCTAACCATTACCCGCACCCAAGGATTTAACTCTGACCCTAACCCTAATCTTTAATGATAACCCTAACACTAAACCCTAACCCTAAGCCCAACACTTAACCCTAATCCTATCCCTTAACCCTAACCCTAACCATAACCCTAATGCTAACCCCTAAACGTAACCCTAACCGTGACCAGTAAACCTAACCCTAACCTCTAACACAAACCATAGCACATAACTCTAACCCTAAATCTAACCCTAAGCCTAACCGTAAACCCTAACTCTTAACCTTAACCCTAAGCGTTAACTCTCACGCTAACCTTTAATCCTAACTCTAATCCTAATCTTCAACCCTAAACCTAACACTTAACCCTAAACGTCTACCAAACCATAACCCCTCATCTTAACCCTAACCTTAAACCTCAACCCTAAACCAAAGTGTAACCGTTAAATCTAAGAGTAACCTTTAACCCTAACCGTAATCCCTAACCCTAAGCACTCACCCTAACACTAAACTTCATCCTTAACCCTAACCATAACCCTAACCCTAAATCTAATTCTCAGACTTCTTGCTTTCTTAGAGTTTAGAAAGCCTGCAATCCTCCCACGCCATGTGTGAAAGGAGGCTCTGCCACAGTGTCCTGCATGAAACCCAGAGGCCCATACACTGCGTGCGGTAGAGTGGGTTCCCAGCGACCATCACAGACACCTAACTTTGCCTCCTAGGGCATACAGGGCCCGTGCCCTAAGCATAAACCTACCCCTCACCCATAAGCCTAACCCACAACATAACACCTAACCCTGATCCTACTGCTCACCTTAACAGGTAAACCTCACCATAACCCTAACTTTAACCCCATATCTCAACGTTAATGCCTGACACCCTCAGAACAAGCCCTATACCGTCATTATAACCCTACCTCCTAGCTATAACCGTAACACCTAATCCCTAATTCTGAAGCGCCAACCCTAACCTTAACCCGACCAACAACACTAACACTAACCCTAACCCCTTACCCTAACCCTACGCCTAAAAGTAACCCTAACCGTTGATCCTTCGTCATAACCCCTAACCTTAACCCTAACCCTTAACCTATTCCCAATCCTAACCATTAAACAGAACCCTAACTCTTAACCCTAACCCTAACCTTTACCCTAATGCCTAGAGATCTAACCCCAACACTGACCTACAGTTAACACTAACCCCAACCCCTAATGCTAACCTTAAACCTGAACCAAGCTCCTAACCCTTAACCCTAACACTATCCCTAACCCCTAAGCCTAACCCCAACTGTTAACCCTCTAACCCTCACCCTGAATCCTAACCCTATCCCTTAACCCTAACCCCTAACCCTAACGCTAACTCCAACCCTAAACCTTACCCTGGCCCCCTAACCCAGACTTAACACCTTACCCCTAACACTAACTCTAACCCTAACCACTAATCCCTAGCACCTAACCCTGACTCAAAACCTAACCCCTAACACGAAAAACCCTAACCCCAACCCCAACCCTAATTCTCACACTACTTCCATTCCCAGAGTGAAGCAAGCCTACAATACAGCCATGCCATGTGTGAGATGAGGCTCCGCCTGAGTCCTGCATGGAGGTCCTGTCCCAAGGCCCAGGGAATGATGTTGTGCTTTCGTGGTGACTCCGACCGCACCCCTCTCACCGTAGATTAACCAGGTCCTGTGCCCTTAAACTGACCGCTAAAGCTAAACCCTACCACCAACGCTAACCCCTGACCCTGAAACTAAGCGCCGAGTCTAAAGCCCAACATTAACTCTAGACACTTACCCTAAACCTAATCCCTAACCCTAATGCTAACCCCTAAACCCAACCCTAACCGTGAACAATAAACCTAACCCTAACCCCTAACACAAACCATAGCACATAACTCTAACCCTAAATCTAACCCTAAGCCTAACCGTAAACCCTAACTCTTAATCTTAACCCTAAGCGTTAACTCTCACGCTAACCTTTAATCCTAACCCTAATCCTAATCTTCAACCCTAAACCTAACACTTAACCCTAAACGTCTACCAAACCCTAACCCCTCATCTTAACCCTAACCGTAAACCTCAACCCTAAACCGAACTGTAACCGTTAAACCTAAGAGTAACCTTTAACCCTAACCCTAATCCCTAACCTTAAGCCCTCACCCTAACACTAAACTTCATCCTTAACCCTAACCAGAATCCTAACCCTAAATCTAATTCTCAGACTTCTTGCTTTCTTAGAGTTTAGAAAGCCTGCAATCCTCCCATGCCATGCGTGAAAGGAGGCTCTACCACTGTGTCCTGCATGAAACCCACGGGCCCATACCCAGAGTATGATAGAGTGGGTTCCCGGGTACAATCCCAGCCCCCTAAACTGCCCCCGCCCGCCTAATGCAGACAGGGCCCGTGCGCTAAGCATAAACAATACCTTTAACAGATAACCCTAACCCTGAACATAACACCCAACCCTGTTCCTATTTCTCCCCTTAACACGTAAACCTCACCGTGAGCCTAACTTTAACCTCTTATCCTAACGTTAATGCATAACCCATTCCCTGAGAACAACCCCTATCCCATAATTCTAACCCTATCTCCTAGTCATCACTGGAACACCTAATCCCTAACCCTAATTCTAAACCGCTAACCCTAACCGGAATCCTACCTACAACCCTAACACTGACAGTAACCCTTACTTCTAACCCCAACGCTATGCCTAACAAAAACCCTAACCCTTCACCCAAACCCCTAAGCCTTACGCTAACCCTTAACCCTAATCCTAATCCTAACCATTAAACCTAACCCTAGCTCTTAAAGCTAACCCTAAACCTTACCCTCACGACTAGACCTAACCCTGACACTAACCTAACACCTAACCCTAACCAGAACCCCTAAAGCTAACCCTGAACCCTATCCCTAACCCTAGCAGTAAACTTTAACCCTAAACCTAAGCCCAACCCATAACCCTAATCCTATCCTTTTACCCTAAAACTAACCCCTAAACCGAACCCCTATACCTAACCCTAACTCTAACCCCAATCCTAATTCTAACCATACCCCTTCATAAAACACGAACTCCTAACCGCTAACCCTAACACTAACCAAAAACCCTAATCGCTAATCCCTAACCCTAACGCTTAACCTTTACCCTAACCGTTAACCCTCACCCTAATTCTTAACACTGACCCTAACCTTAACCTTTAACTCTAAGCCTAACCCTTAACCCTACAGTAAGGAAGACCCTTAATGCTAATGGGATCCCTTTTCCGTAACCCTAACACTACAGCTAAAAATAACCCTAACCTTTGATCCTTAAACCTAACCCCTAACACTTACTTTAACCCCAAACCCTAACCCTAATCCTAAGCATTAAACCTAACCCTATCTCTTAACCCTAACCCTAGCCCTTACCCTAACGCTTAGATCTAACCCTAAATCTAACCTCCTGCCTAATCCTAACCTTAAGCCCTAATGCTAACTCTAACCCTCAACCCTAAACCTACCCATAACCCTTAACACTGACGCCATCCGTAAACCTTAACCCTGACCCTAACCATTACCCGCACCCAAGCATTTAACCCTGACCCTAACCCTAATCCTTAGTGATAACGCTAACACTAAACCCTAACCCTAAGCCCAACACTTAACCATAATACTATCCTTTAACCCTAAGCCTAACCCTAACCCCTAACGCTAAACCTAACCCTATCCGCAACCCTAACCCTCAATCTTGAAACTTACCATTAACCCTGACACTAACCCTTAACCCTAACCCTACTCCTAATCCTTATCCATAAGGCTAATACTGAAGCCTAACCCTGTGCCAAACGCTAAACCCAAACCTTAACCCTAACCCTGAATCTTAAACGTAAACCTAACTGTAACTGTTAAACCTAACACTAACATTTAACCCTAACACCTAACCCTAAGACTCCACCCTAACACTAATCTTCATCCCTAAACATTACCATAATCCTACCCCTAAATCTAATTCTCAGACTTCTTGCTTTCTCAGAGTTTAGAAAGCCTACAATCCTCCCATGCCATGAGTTAATGGGTGCTCTGCCACTGTGTCCTGCCTGAAACCCAGGAATCCACACCCAGCGTTCAATAGAGTGTGTTCCCGGCGACAATCCTATCCCCCTAATCCCCGCCCGCCGCCCAGTGCAGACAGGGCCTGTACGCTAAGTATAAGCACTGCCCCTAACAAATAACCCTCACCCTGAACATAAAACCTAACCATGATCCTATTCCTAAACGTAAACCATAAACCTCCCCGTAATGCTAACTTATCCCCTTAAATTAACGTTAATGCATAACACCCTGAGAAGAAGCCCTATCCCATAATTCTAATCCTAAACCATAGTCATAACCATGACACCTCATCCCTATTTCTAAAATGAAAACCCTAACTTTCACCCTACCACAACCCTAACCCTAACCCTATCCCCTAACCCTAAGCCCTCACCCTATCACTAATCTTCATCCCTAAACCGTGCCATAATTTTAACCCTAAATCTAATTCTCAGACTTCTTGTTTTCTCAGAGTTTTGAAAGCCTACAATCCTACTAAGCCATGCATGAAAGCCGGCTCTGCCACAGTGTCTGGCATGAAACCGAGAGTCCCATACACTGCGTGGGATAGAGTGTGTTCTCAGCGACCATCACAGACTCCTAACTTCGCCTCCTAGTGCATACAGGGCCCATGCCCTAAGCATAAACCCTACCCGTCACCCATAACCCTAACCCAGAACATAAAACCTAACCCTGATCCTACTGCTCACCTCAACACGTAAACCTCACCGTAACCCTAAGTTCAACCCCTTATCTTAACGTTAATGCATGACACCCTGAGAACAAGCCTATACTGTAATTCTAACCCTAACTCCTAGCCATAACCATAACACCTAATCCCTAATTCTGAAACGCCAACCCTAACCTTAACCCTACCAACACTAACCCTAACCCTAACTCTTAACCATAACACTAACCTTTACCCTAATGCCTAGAGATTTAACCCCAACACTGACCTACAGTTACACTAAACCTACCCTCTAATGCTAACCTTAAACCTGAACCATAAACCTAACCCTTAACCCTAACCCTATCCCTAACCCACTTACCCTAACTCTAACTGTTAACCCTCACCCTAACCCTCAACCCTGACCCTAACCTTAAACCTTAATCCTAACCATGCGTGAGATGAGCCTCTGCCTTTGTCCTGCATGACAGTTGAAGCCCAACACCCAGGGTACGATGAAGTGGGGACGCAGCCTTGCTCCACATCCACAGTGCCCCGTACGTTAGACAGGGCCCGTGCCCTAACACACACCGTTAAACGTAAGCCCTAACCCTATCACTAAACCAAACCCTTAGTAAGCCCTGAATCTAACTCCTAACAGTAACCCTAATCCCTGACCCTTACTCTTGCCTCTCACCGTAAACCTAAACCCAACCACTAAACATAATCCTAATCTCTAACCCTAACAGTAATCCTAACCCTAATTCTAACCTAAAACCCTAACCCCTAAACCTAATCCTAGTCCCTAACACCTAACCTTACCCTAAACCCAATTCCAATTCTCAGACTTCTTCAATTCAAAAACTTAAAAAAGCCTACAATCCACCAATGCCGTGTCTGAGATGAGGGTCCGCCCCTATGTCCTGCATGACAGGCAGGCGCCAATGCCCAGGGTACTATGGAGTGGGGTCCGGGGGTCTGGAGGCTTGCTAAACTCCAGTTTCGAAGAATTGCTCTAGTCATATATAGGGATGCTTACATTTACTGATAGAAAGCAACTATTGGTGTGTGATTTGTAGGCTTGCCTTACTCTAGTTTGGATGAAGAAGCTGAATCATATATAGGAATATTAGCTTTGAGTTAGAGGAAGCATCTATGGGGGGTGCTTTTTTGGCTTGTTAAACTCTGGTTTGGAAGAAGTTCGAGAGTCTTATATAGGAACGATATCATTCATTCAGAGAAAGCAATTATAGGGAGTTGGTTTGTAGGCTTGCTAAGCTCTAGTTTGGAGGAAGGCGAGAGTCATATATAGGAACGCTTACATTCACATAAAGCGTCTACGGGGGGACGGTTTCTAGGCTTCCTAAACTCTAGCTTGGAAAAAGAGGACAGTTATGTATAGGAACTCTCGGCGGGGGATTTGTGGCATTGCTAAAATCTTAGATTGGAAAAGTTGCGAGAGTCATACATAGGAATGTTAACATTCACTCAATGAAAGCAACTATAAGGGGTGCTTTCCAGGCTGGCTACACTCTAATTTGGAAAAAGTGCGACAGTCATATATAGGAAGGCTTATATTCACTCAGACAAAGCAATTATGTGTAGGTGTATAGTAGGCATGCTAACTCTAGTTTGGAAAATTTCGAGAGCCATGTATAGGAAAGCTTACAGTAACTTAGAGAAAGCAACGAACGGGGGTGGAGTGTAGGCTTGCTAAACTCTAGTTTGGAGGAAGTGCCATAGTCCTATATAGGAACGCTTAAATTCGTTCAGAGAAAACAGCTGTCAGGGATTGGTTTGTAGACATAACTCAAGTTTGGAAGAAGTGCGAGAGACATATATAGGAATGTTTACATTGACTCAAAGAAAGCAACTATGGGGGAGTGTTATTTTGGCATGCCAGATGCTAGTTAGGAAGAAGTACAAGACTCATATATAGGAACGCTTACATTCACACACCGAGAGCAACTACGGAGTAGTGTCAGGTAGACATGTTAAAGTCTAGCTTGGGAGAAGTTCCAGAGTCCTATATAGGAAAGGTAACAGCCACTTTGAAAAAGCAAGTCTTGGCGGGTGGTTTGTAGGCCTGCAAAACCCTGTTTTGGTTGAAGTGTGAGAGTCATATATGAGAACGGTTACATTCCCTCAGAGAAAGCAACGATGGGGTTGTTTGTAGGCTTACTAAACTGCAGTTTGGAAGAAGCACGAGAATCACATATAGGAACACATACATTTTGACGCACTGAAAGTAACTATGGGGTGGTGTTTTATAGGCATGCTAAACTCTAGTTTGGACGAAGTTTGAGAATCACATATAAGAAAGCTTACAGTCACTTAGAGAAAGCAAATCTCTGGGTGTGGAATGTAGGCCTGCTAAACTCTATTTTGGTTGAAGTGTGAGAGTCATATATGGGAACGCTTACATTCACTCAGAGAAAACAACGTTTGGGTGGTGGTTTGTAGGGCATACTAAACTGTAGTTTGGAAGAAGTACGAGAGTCCTATATAGGAACACTTACATTCACGCAGAGAAAGCACTTATGGCGTCAGGTTTTGTAGGCATGCTAAACTGCAGTTTGGAAGAAGTTGGAGAACCTTATACAGGAATGATTACCATCACCTAGGGAAAGCAACTCTCGGGAGATTGTTTGTACACATGCTAAACTCTAATTTGGATGAAGTGTGAGAGTCAAACATGGGACCGCTTACATACCCTCAGAGAAACAACATTGGGCTGGTTTTTGTAGGCATACTAATTAGTTTGGAAGAAGTACGAGAATGATATTTGGGAACGCTTACATTCACCCAGAGAAAGCAACTACGGGGTGGTGTTTTGTAAACATGCTATAGTTTGGAAGAAGTTCTAAACCTGAACAGTCACTTAGAGAAAGCAACTCTTGGTGGGTGATTTTTAGGTCTGCTAAATTGTATTTTGAAAGAAGTACCAGAGTCATATATACTAATGCTTACATTCATGCAAAGAAAAAACTATGGGGTGATGTTTTGTGGGCATGTTAACCTGTAGTTTGGAAGAAGTTGGAGAGTCTTATTTAGGAAACTTACAGTCACCTAGAGAAAGCAACTCTCGGGAGATCCTTTCTTGGCCTGCTAAACTCTACTTTGGATCAATTGTGAGAGTCAAACATGGGAATGCTTTCATTCATTCAGAGAACGCAACGTTTGGGTGGTGGTTTGTAGGCATTCTAAACTGTATTTTGGAGGAAGTACGAGAGTCATATATCTGAACGCTTACATTCAGGCATAGACAGCAACTCTGGGGTCGTATTTTGTTGGCATGGTAAACTGTGGTTTGGAAGAAGTTTGAGAGTCTTATATAGGAAAGATTACAGCGACACAGAGAAAACAGCTCTCGGAAGTTTATTGGTAGGCCTGCTAAACTCTAATTTGGATGAAATGTGAGAACGCTTGCATTCATTCACTCAGAGAAAGAAACATTATCGTGATGGTTTGAAGGCATAATAACTGTAGTTGGGAAGAAGTAGGAGAGTCATATATATGAACGGTTACATTCACACAGAGAAAGCAACTGTGGGGTGGCGCAGGTATGCATGTTAATCTGTAGTTTGGAGGAAGTGCGAGAGTCATATCTGGGGAAAATTACAGTCACTTAGAGAAAGGAACCATTTTGGGCTGGTTTGTAGATCTGCTAAATTCTATTTTGGAAACAGAGTGTGAGTCATATATGGGAACGCTTATGTTCACTCAGAGAAAGCAACCACGATGTGGTGTTTTGTTGGCATGCTGTAGTTTGAAAGAAGTTGGAGATTCTTATATAGGAAAGTTTACAGTCACCTAGAGAAAGCAACTCACGGGGCGTGGTTTGTAGGCCTGCTAAACTCTAATTTAGATGAAGTGAGAGAGGCATATATATGAACGCTTATATTGATGCAGAGAAAGTAACTATGGGGTGGTGTTTTGTAGGCATGCTAAAATATAATTTGGAAGAAGTTCGAAAGCTGACAGTCACTTAGAGAAAGCAACTCTCGGCGGTTGATTTTTCGGTGTGCTAAATTGTATTTTGAAAGAAGTACCAGAGTCATATATACAAACGCTTACATTCATGCAGAGAAAGCAACTGTGGGGTGGTGTTTTCTAGGCATGCTAAACTCTAGTTTGGACGAAGTTTGAGAATCACATATAAGAAAGCTTAGAGTCACTTAGAGAAAGCAAATCTCTGGTGTGGAATGTAGGCGTGCTAAACTCTATTTTGGTTTCAGAGTGAGAATCATATATGGGAAGGCTTACATTCACTCAGAGAAAGCTACGATGATGTGGTGGTTTGTAGGCATACTAAACTCTAGTTTGGAAGAAGTAGGAGAATCATGTATGGGAACACTTACGTTCATGCAGAGAAAGCAATTATGGGGTGGATTTTTTGTAGCCATGCTAATCTCTATTTTGCAAGAAGTTAAAGAGTAATATATAGGAAAACGTACCGTCATTTATAGAAACCAACTTTCGGGGGATGGTTTGTAGGCCTGCAAAACTCTACTTTGGAAGAAGGGGGAGAGTCATATTGGAGACTGCGTACATTCACTCAGAGAAATCAACGATGGGGTTGTGGTTTGTAGGCATACTAAACTCTAGTTTGGAAGAAGTACGAGAATCATATATAGGAACGCTTACATTCATGCAGAGAAAGCAACTATGGAGTGATGTTTGTATGCCTACTAAACTATAGTTTGGGGGATGTTCGAGAGTCATATCTGGGAAGTTTACAGTCATTTAGAGAAAGCAACTCTTGGGGGGGTGGTTCGTAGGCCTGCTAAACTCTATTTTCAATGAAGTGTTTGAATCATATACAGGAACGCTTACATTCACTCAGAGAAAGCAACGTTGGGGTGGCCGTTTTTGAGCATACTGAACTCTACTTTGGAAGAGGTACGAGAGACATATATAGGAACGCTTACATTAACACAGAGAAAGCAAATATGGGGTGCTGTAGTGCAGGCATGCTAAACTATAGATTGGAAGAAGTTCGAAAGCTGACAGTCATTTACAGAAAGCAACTCTTGACGGGTGATTTTTAGGTCTGCTAAATTGTATTTTGAAAGACGTACCAGAGTCATATAGACAAACGCTTACATTCATGCAGAGAAAGAAACTATGGGGTGATGTGTTGTTGGCATGCTAAACTGCAGTTTGGAAGGAGTTCGAGAGTGTTATATAGGATAACTTACAGTCACCTAGAGAAAGCAACACTCGGGACAGCTTTGCAAGCCTGTAAACACTAATTAGCAGCAATTGTGAGAGTCAAACATGGGAACGCTTACATTCACTCAGAGAACACAACGTTTGGGTGGTGATTTGTAGGCATCATAACTGTAGTTTGGAAGAAGTAGGAGAGTCATATATATGAACGGTTACATTCACGCAGAGAAAGCAACTGATGGGTGGCGTATGTACGCATGTTAATGTATACTTTGGAGGAAGTTCGGGAGTCTTATCTGGGGAAAATTGCAGTCACTTAGAGAAAGCAACCATCGGGGGCCGTTTTGTAGATCTGCTAAATTCTATTTTGGAAGAAGAGAGAAAGTCATATGTGGGAACGCTTATGTTCACTCAGAGAAATCAACGATGGGGCAGTGTTTCGTTGGCATGCTAAACTGTAGTTTGGAAGAAGTTCGCGAGTCTTATATAAGAAAGCTTACAGTCACCTAGAGAAAGTAACTCTCGGCAGATTGTTTCTAAGCATGCTAAACTCTAATTTGCATCAATTGTGAGAGTCAAACATGGGAACGCTTACATTCACTCAGAGAACGCAACGTTTGGGTGGTGGTTTGTAAGCATTCTAAACTGTATTTTGGAGGAAGTAGGAGAGTCATATATACGAATGCTTACATTCACGCAGAGAAAGCAACTCTGGGGTCGTATTTTGTTGGCATGCTAAACTGTGGTTTGGAAGAAGTTCGAGAGCCTTATATAGGAAAGATTACACTGACACAGAGAAAACAACTCTCTGTAGTTTGTTGGTAGGTCTGCTAAACTGTAATTTGGATGAAGTGTGAGAACGCTTGCATTCACTCAGAGAAAGAACTTTGTCGTGGTGGTTTGTAGGAATAACAACTGTAGTTCGAAGAAGTAGGAGAGTCATATATGAACGGTTACATTCACGCAGAGAAAGCAATTGTGGGGTGGTGTATGTGATCATCATAATCTGTAGTTTGGAGGAAGTTCGAGAGTCATATCTGGGGAAAATTAGAGTCACTTAGAGAAAGGAACCATCTTGGGCTGGTGTGTAGGTCTGTTAAATTCTATTTTGGAAAAAGAGTGAGAGTCATATATGGGAACGCTTATGTTCACTCAGAGAAATCAATGATGGGGCGCTGTATTGTTGGCATGCCAAACTGTAGTTTGGAAGAAGTTCGAGAGTCTTATATAGGAAAGTTTACAGTCACCTAGAGAAAGCAACTCACAGGAGGTGGTTTGTAGGCCGCTAAACTCTAATTTGGATGAAGTGAAAGAGGCATACATGGATACGCTTCATTCACTCAGAGAAAGGTAAGTTGGAGTGGCGGTTTTTAGGTATACTAAACTCCAGTTTGGAAGAAGTACGAGAGTCATATATATGAACGCTTGTATGGACGTAGAGAAAGCAACTATGGGGTGGTGTTTTGTAGGCATGCTAAAATATAATTTGGAAGAAGTTCGAAAGCAGACAGTCACTTAGAGAAAGCAACTCTTGGCGGTGGATTTTTAGGTCTGCTAAATTGTATTTTGAAAGAAGTACCAGTGTCATATATAAGAACGCTTACATTCATGCAGAGAAAGCATCTGTGGGGTGGTGTATTGTAGGCATGCTAAAATCTAGTTTGGACGAAGTTTGAGAATCACATATAAGAAAGCTTAGAGTCACTTAGAGAAAGCAAATCTCTGGTTGTGGAATGTAGGCGTGCTAAACTCTATTGTGGTTTAAGACTGAGCATCATATATGGAAAGGGTTACATTCACTCAGAGAAAGCAACGATGGTGTGGTGGTTTGTAGGCATACTAAACTCTAGTTTGGAAGAAGTAGGAGAATGATATATGGGAACGCTTACATTCATGCAGAGAAAGCAATTATGCGGTGGATTTTTTGCACCCATGCTAATCTCTAGTTTGGAAGAAGTTATATAGGAAAGCGTACACTCATTTATAGAAACCAATTTACGGGGGATGGATGGTAGGCCTGCAAAACTCTACTTTGGAAGAAGGGGGAGAGTCATATTGGGGACCACGTACATTGACTCAGAGAAATCAAGGATGGGGTTGTGTTTTGTAGGCATACTAAACTCTAGTTTGGAGGAAGTACGAGAATCATATATAGGAACGCTTACATTCATGCAGAGAAAGCAACTATGGAGTGATGTTTGTATGCCTACTAAACTATAGTTTGGAGGATGTTCGAGAGTTATCTGGGAAGCTTACAGTCATTTAGAGAAAGCAACTCTCTGGGGGTGGTTCGTAGGCCTGCTAAACTCTATTTTCAATGAAGTGTTACAATCATATACAGGAACGCTTACATTCACTCAGAGAAAGCAACGTTGGGGTGGTGGTTTGTAGGTATACTAACCTGTAATTTGGAAGAAGCAAAAGAATCATATATAGAACCGCTTACATTCAGGCACTGAAAGCCACTATGGGTTCGTGTTTTTAGGCATGCTAAACTGTAGTTTGGAAGAAGTTCGAAAGCTGTCACTTAGAGAAAGAAACTCTCTGCGTGTGATTTTTAGGTCTGCTAAATTGTGTTTTGAAATAAGTACCAGAATCATAGTTACAAACGGTTACATTCATGCAGAGAAAGAAACTATGGGGTGATGTTTTGTGGGCATGCTAAACTGCCCACAAAACTTCTAAGAAGTTCGAGAGTCTTATATAGGAAAGCTTACAGTCACCTAGAGAAAGCAACTCTCGGGAGATGGTTTCTAAGCCTGCTAAACTAATTTGCACCGATTGTTAAAGTCGAACATGGGAAGGTTTACATCCACTCAGAACGCAACGTTTGGGTTGTGGTTTGTGGCCATAATAACTGTAGTTCGGAAAAAGTAGGAAAGTCATATATATGAACGGTTACATTCACGCAGAGAAAGCAACTGTTGGGTACCGTATGTACGCGTGCTAATCTATAGTTTGGAGGAAATTCGAGAGTCATATCTAGGGAAAATTACAGTCACATAGCAAGGGTTGCTTTCTCTATGAGACTGTAAGCTTTCCTATTACAATTAACTTCTTCGCAACTAGAGATTTGCATGCCTACAAAACACCACCCCATAGTTGCCCTCTCTGCGTGAATGTAAGCACTTGTATATATGACTCTGCTACTTCTTCCAAAATACAGTTTAGTATGCTTACAAACAACCAACCAAACGTTGCGTTCTCTGAGAGAATGTTAGCGTTCCCAAGTATGACTGTTCCAAATGATGCAAAGTAGAGTTTAGCAGGCTTACAAACTATCTCTCGAAAGTTGCTTCCTCTGGGGGACTGTAAGCTTTCCTATAAAAGACTGTCGAACTTCTTCGAAACTACATTTCAGCACGCCAACAAAACATCACCACATAGTTTCTTTCTCAGCATAAATATAAGCGATTTTATATATGACTCTGGTACTTCTTTCAAAATACAATTTAGCAGACCTCTAAATCAACCGCCGAGAGTTGCCTTCTCTAAGTCACTGTCAGCTTTCGAACTTCTTCCAAATTATATTTTAGCATGCCTACAAAACACCACCCCATAGTTGCTTTCTCTGCGTCCATATGAGCGTTCATATATATGACTCTCGTACTTCTTCCAAACTGGAGTTTAGTATACCTAAAAACCGGCACCACAATTTACCTTTCTCTGAGTGAATGAAGCGTATCCATGTATGCCTCTTTCACTTCATCCAAATTAGAGTTTAGTGGCCCACAAACCACCTCCTGTGAGTTGCATTCTCTAGGTGACTGTAAACTTTCCTATATAAGACTCTCGAACTTCTTCCAAACTACAGTTTAGCATGCCAACAATACAGCGCCCCATCGTTGATTTCTCTGAGTGAACATAAGCGTTCCCATATATGACTCTCACTCTTCTTCCAAAATAGAATTTAGCAGACCTACACAACACCCGATGGTTCCAATTCTCTACGTGACTCTAATTTTTCCCACATATGACTCTCGAACTTTCTCCAAACTATAGATTATGATGATTACATAGGCCACCCCACAGTTGCTTTCTCTGCGTGAATGTAACCGTTCATATATGACTCTCCTTCTTTTAAACTACAGCATTTATTCCTACAAACCATCACGACAACGTTCTTTCTCTGAGTGAATGCAAGCATTCTCACACTTCATCCAAATTACAGTTTAGCAGACCTACCAACAAACTACAGAGAGTTGTTTTTCTCTGTGTCACTGTAATCTTTCTTATGTAAGGCTCTCGAACTTCTTCCAAACCACAGTTTAGCATGCCAACAAAATACGACCCCAGAGTTGCTTTCTCTGCGTGAATGTAAGCATTCGTATATATGACTCTCCTACTTCCTCCAAAATACAGTTTAGAATGCTTACAAACCACCACCCAAACGTTGCGTTCTCTGAGTGAATGTAAGCGTTCCCATGTTTGACTCTCACAATTGATGCAAATTAGAATTTAGCATGCTTAGAAACAATCTCCCGAGAGTTGCTTTCTCTAGGTGACTGTAATTTTCCCCAGATATGACTCTCGCACTTCCTCCAAACTACAGATTAGCATGCATACACACGCCACCCAACAGTTGCTTTCTCTGCGTGAATGTAACCGTTCATATATATGACTCTCCTACTTCTTCTGAACTACAGTTATTATGCCTACAAACCACCACCCAAACGTTGTGTTCTCTGAGTGAATGTAAGCGTTCCAATGTTTGACTCTCACAATTGCTGCTAGTTAGAGTTTAGCAGGCTTGCAAAGCTCTCCTGAGTGTTGCTTTCTCTAGGTGACTGTAAGCTATCCAAATAACACTCTCGAACTCCTTCCAAACTGCAGTTTAGCATCCCCACAACACATCACCCCATATTTTCTTTCTACGCATGAATGTAAGCGTTTGTATATAAGACTCTGACACGTCTTTCAAAATACAATTTAGCAGACTGAAAAAATCACCCGCCAAGAGTTGCTTTCTCTAAGTGACTGTCAGCTTTCGAACTTCTTCCAATCTATAGTTTAGCATGCCTGCACTACAGCACCCCGTATTTGCTTTCTCTGTGTTAATGTAAGCGTTCGTATTTATGTCTCTCGTACCTCTTCCAAAGTAGAGTTTAGTATGCTCAAAAATGGCCACCCCAACGTTGCTTTCTCTGAGTGAATGTAAGCGTTCCTGTATATGATTTTAACACTTCATTGAAAATAGAGTTTAGCAGGCCTACGAACCACCCCCCAAGAGTTACATCCTCCAAACTATAGTTTAGTAGGCATACAAACATCACTCCATAGTTGCTTTCTCTGCGTGAATGTAACCGTTCATATATATGACTTTCCTACTTCTTCCGAACTACAGTTATTATGGCCACAAACTACAACCCAAACCTTGCGTTCTGAGTGGATGTAAACCTTCCCATATTTGACTTTAACAGTTGGTGCAAATTAGCAGGCTTAGAAACCATCTCCCGAGAGTTGCTCTCTCTAGGTGACTGTAAGCTTTGCTATATAAGATTCTAAACTTCCTCCAAACTATAGTTTAGTAGGCATAAAAACATCACTCCATAGTTGCTTTCTCTGCATGAATGTAAGCGTTCCTATATATGATTCTCGTACTTCCTCCAAACTAGAGTTTAGTATGCCTACAAAACACAAGCCCATCCTTGATTTCTCTGAGTCAATGTACGTGGTCCCCAATATGACTCTCTCACTTCTTCCAAAGTAGAGTTTTGCAGGCCTACCGTCCATCCCCCGAAAGTTGGTTTCTATAAATGACTGTACGCTTTCCTATATAACTTCTTCCAAACTAGAGATTAGCATGGGTACAAAAACCCACCCCATAATTGCTTTCTCTGCATGAATGTAAGCATTCCCAAATATCATTTTCCTACTTCTTCCAAACTAGAGTTTAGTATGCCTACAAACCACCACACCATCGTTGCTTTCTCTGAGTGAATGTAACCCTTTCCATATATGACTCTCAATCTTAAACCAAAATAGAATTTAGCACGCCTACATTCCACAACCAGAAATTTGCTTTCCCTAAGAGACTCTAAGCTTTCTTATATGTGATTCTAAAACTTCGTCCAAACTAGAGTTTAGCACGCCTGGAAAACACCACCCCACAGTTGCTTTCTCTGCATGAATGTAAGCGTTTGTATATATGACACTGGTACTTCTTTCAAAATACAATTTAGCAGACCTAAAAATCTACCGCCAAGAGTTGCTTTCTCTGACTGTCTGCTTTCGAACTTCTTCCAAACTATATTTTAGCATGCCTACAAAACACCACCCCATAGTTGCTTTCTCTGCGTCCATATAAGCGTTCATATATATGTCTCTCGTACTTCTTCCAAACTGGAGTTTAGTATACCTAAAAACCGGCACCACAATTTACCTTTCTCTGAGTGAATGAAGCGTATCCATGTATGCCTCTTTCACTTCATCCAAATTAGAGTTTAGCGGCCTACAAACCACTTCCTGTGAGTTGCTTTCTCTAGGTGACTGTAAACTTTCCTATATAAGACTCTCGAACTTCTTCCAAACTACAGTTTGGCATGCCAACAATACAGCACCCCATCGTTGATTTCTCTGGGTGAACATAAGCGTTCCCATATATGACTCTCACTCTTTTTCCAAAATAGAATTTAACAGACCTACACACCAGCCCAAGATGGTTCCTTTCTCTAAGTGACTCTAATTTTCCCCAGATATGACTCTCGAACTTCCTCCAAACTACAGATTATGATGATTACATACACCACCCCACAATTGCTTTCTCTGCGTGAATGTAACCGTTCATATATGACTCTCCTACTTCTTCGAACTACAGTTGTTATTCCTACAAACCACCACGACAAAGTTCTTTCTCTGAGTGAATGCAAGCGTTCTCACACTTCATCCAAATTACAGTTTAGCAGACCTACCAACAAACTACAGAGAGTTGTTTTCTCTGTGTCAGTGTAATCTTTCCTATATAAGGCTCTCGAACTTCTTCCAAACCACAGTTTAGCATGCCAACAAAATACGACCCCAGAGTTGCTTTCTCTGCGTGAATGTAAGCATTCGTATATATGACTCTCCTACTTCCTCCAAAATACAGTTTAGAATGCTTACAAACCACCACCCAAACGTTGCGTTCTCTGAGTGAATGTAAGCGTTCCCATGTTTGACTCTCACAATTGATGCAAATTAGAGTTTAGCATGCTTAGAAACAATCTGCCGAGAGTTACTTTCTCTAGGTGACTGTAAGCTTTCTTATATAAGACTCGCGAACTTCTTCCAAACTACAGTTTAGCATGCCAACGAAACACTGCCCCATCGTTGATTTCTCTGAGTGAACATAAGCGTTCCCACATATGACTTTCTCTCTTCTTCCAAAATAGAATTTAGCAGATCTACAAAACGGCCCCTGATGGTTGCTTTCTCTAAGTGACTGCAATTTTCCCCAGATAAGACTCCCGAACTTCCTCCAAAGTATACATTAACATGCGTACATACGCCACCCATCAGTTGCTTTCTCTGCGTGAATGTAACCGTTCATATATATGACTCTCCTACTTCTTCCAAACTACAGTTATGATGCCTACAAATCACCACCCAAACGTTGTGTTCTCTGAGTGAATGTAAGCGTTCCCATGTTTGACTCTCACAATTGCTGCTAATTAGTGTTTACAGGCTTGCAAAGCTGTCCCGAGTGTTGCTTTCTCTAGGTGACTGTAAGTTATCCTATATAACACTCTCGAACTCCTTCCAAACTGCAGTTTAGCATGCCAACAACACATCACCCCATAGTTTCTTTCTCTGCATGAATGTAAGCGTTTGTCTATATGACTCTGGTACGTCTTTCAAAATACAATTTAGCAGACCTAAAAATCACCCGTCAAGAGTTGCTTTCTGTAAATGACTGTCAGCTTTCGAACTTCTTCCAATCTATAGTTTAGCATGCCTGCACTACAGCACCCCATATTTGCTTTCTCTGTGTTAATGTAAGCGTTCCTATATATGTCTCTCGTACCTCTTCCAAAGTAGAGTTCAGTATGCTCAAAAACGGCCACCCCAACGTTGCTTTCTCTGAGTGAATGTAAGCGTTCCTGTATATGATTCTAACACTTCATTGAAAATAGAGTTTAGCAGGCCTACGAACCACCCCCCCAAGAGTTGCTTTCTCTAAATGACTGTAAGCATCCCAGATATGACTCTCGAACATCCCCCAAACTATAGTTTAGTAGGCATACAAACATCACTCCATAGTTGCTTTCTCTGCATGAATGTAAGCGTTCCTATATATGATTCTCATACTTCTTCCAAACTAGAGTTTAGTATGCCTACAAACCACAACCCCATCGTTGATTTCTCTGAGTGAATGTACGCAGTCCCCAAAATGACTCTCCCCCTTCTTCCAAAGTAGAGTTTTGCAGGCCTACAAACCATCCCCCGAAAGTTGGTTTCTATAAATGAGTGTACGCTTTCCTATATATTACTCTTTAACTTCTTGCAAAATAGAGATTAGCATGGCTACAAAAAATCCACCCCATAATTGCTTTCTCTGCATGAATGTAAGTGTTCCCATATATCATTCTCCTACTTCTTCCAAACTAGAGTTTAGTATGCCTACAAACCACCACATCATCATAGCTTTCTCTGAGTGAATGTAAGCCTTCCCATATATGACTCTCACTCTGAAACCAAAATAGAGTTTAGCACGCCTACATTCCACACCAGAGATTTGCTTTCTCTAAGTGACTCTAAGCTTTCTTATATGTGATTCTCAAACTTCGTCCAAACTAGAGTTTAGCATGCCTAGAAAACACCACCCCACAGTTGCTTTCTCTGCATGAATGTAAGCGTTTGTATATATGACTCTGGTACTTCTTTCAAAATACAATTTAGCACACCGAAAAATGAACTGCCGAGAGTTGCTTTCTCTAAGTGACTGTCTGCTTTCGAACTTCTTCCAAATTATGTTTTAGCATGCCTACAAAACACCACCCCATAGTTACTTTCTCTGCATCAATATAAGCGTTCATATATATGCCTCTCTCACTTCATCTAAATTAGAGTTTAGCAGGCCTACAAACCACGCCCCGTGAGTTGCTTTCTCTAGGTGACTGTAAACTTTCCTATATAAGAATCTCCAACTTCTTTCAAACTACAGCATGCCAACAAAACACCACACCGTGGTTGCTTTCTCTGAGTGAACATAAGCGTTCCCATATATGACTCACACTCTGTTTCCAAAATAGAATTTAGCAGATCTACAAACCAGCCCAAGATGGTTCCTTTCTCTAAGTGACTGTAATTTTCCCCAGATACGACTCTCGCACTTCCTCCAAACTACAGATTAACATGCATACCTGCGCCACCCCACAGTTGCTTTCTCTGCGTGAATATAACCGTTCATATATATGACTCTCCTACTTCTTCCCAACTACAGTTATTATGCCTTCAAACCATCACGATAATGTTTCTTTCTCTGAGTGAATGAATGCAAGCATTCTCACATTTCATCCAAATTAGAGTTTAGCAGGCCTACCAATAAACTTCCGAGAGCTGTTTTCTCTGTGTCGCTGTAATCTTTCCTATATAAGACTCTCAAACTTCTTCCAAACCACAGTTTACCATGCCAACAAAATACGACCCCAGAGTTGCTGTCTATGCCTGAATGTAAGCGTTCAGATATATGACTCTCGTACTTCCTCCAAAATACAGTTTAGAATGCCTACAAACCACCACCCAAACGTTGCGTTCTCTGAATGAATGAAAGCATTCCCATGTTTGACTCTCACAATTGATCCAAAGTAGAGTTTAGCAGGCCAAGAAAGGATCTCCCGAGAGTTGCTTTCTCTAGGTGACTGTAAGTTTCCTAAATAAGACTCTCCAACTTCTTCCAAACTACAGGTTAACATGCCCACAAAACATCACCCCATAGTTTTTTCTTTGCATGAATGTAAGCATTAGTATATATGACTCTGGTACTTCTTTCAAAATACAGTTTAGCAGACCTAATAATCACCCACCAAGAGTTGCTTTCTCTAAGTGACTGTTCAGGTTTAGAACTTCTTCCAAACTATAGCATGCTTACAAAACACCACCCCGTAGTTGCTTTCTCTGGGTGAATGTAAACGTTCCCAAATATCATTCTCGTACTTCTTCCAAACTATTTAGTATGCCTACAAAAACCAGCCCAATGTTGTTTCTCTGAGGGAATGTAAGCGGTCCCATGTTTGACTCTCACACTTCATCCAAATTAGAGTTTAGCATGTGTACAATCTCCCGAGAGTTGCTTTCCCTAGGTGATGGTAATCATTCCTGTATAAGGTTCTCCAACTTCTTCCAAACTGCAGTTTAGCATGCCTACAAAACCTGACGCTATAAGTGCTTTCTCTGCGTGAATGTAAGTGTTCCTATATAGGACTCTCGTACTTCTTCCAAACTACAGTTTAGTATGCCCTACAAACCACCACCCAAACGTTGTTTTCTCTGAGTGAATGTAAGCGTTCCCATATATGACTCTCACACTTCAACCAAAATAGAGTTTAGCAGGCCTACATTCCACACCCAGAGAGTTGTTTTCTCTACGTGACTGTAAACTTTCCTATATATGACTCTCAAACTTCGTCCAAACTAGAGTTTTGCAAGCCTACAAAACACCACCCCATAGTTGTTTTCGGTGCCGGAATGTAAGCGGCTCTACATGTGATTCTCTTGCTTCTTCCAAATTACAGGTTAGTATGCCTAGGAACCACAACCACGACGTTGCTTTCACTGAGTTCCCATATATTATTCTAACACTTCATTGAAAATAGAGTTTAGCAGGCCTACGAAACACCCCCCGAGAGTTGCTTTCTCTAAGTGACTGTAAGCTTCCCAGATATGACTCTCGAACTTCCTCCAAACTATATTTTAGTAGGCATACAAACATCACTCCATAGTTGCTTTCTCTGCGTGAAGGTAAGCGTTCCTATATACGATTCTCGTACTTCTTCCAAACTAGAGTTGACTATGCCTACAAATCACAATCCCATCGTTGATTTCTCTGAGTGAATGCACGCGGTCCCCAATATGACTCTCCCCCTTCTTCCAAACTGGAGTTTTGCAGGTGTACAAAACATCCCCCGAGAGTTGGTTTCTATGACTGTAACCTTTCCTATATATTACTCCTTAACTTCTTCCAAACTAGAGATTAGCATGGCTACAAAAACGCCACCCCATAATTGCTTTCTCTACGTGAATGTAAGCGTTCCCATATATCATTCTCCCACTTCTTCCAAACTAGAGTTTAGTATGCCTACAAACCACCACGTCGTCGTTGCTTTCTCTGAGGGAATGTAAGCCTTCCCATATATGACTCTCACTCTTAAACCAAAATAGAGTTTAGCAGGCCTACTTTCCACACCCAGAGATTTGCTTTCTCTAAGTGACTCTAAGCTTTCTTATATGTGATTCTCAAACTTCGTCCAAACTAGAGTTTAGCATGCCTATAAAACACCACCCCATAGTTACTTTCAGTGCGTCAAAATGTATGTGTTCCTATATGTGATTCTCGTGCTTCTTCCAAACTGCAGTTTAGTAAGCCTACAAACAACCCCATCGTTGCTTTCTCTGAGGGAATGTAAGCGTTCTCATATATGACTCTCACACTTCAACCAAAACAGGGTTTTGCAGGCCTACAAACCACCCGCCAAGACTTGCTTTTTCAAAGTGGCTGTTACCTTTCCTATATAGGACTCTGGAACTTCTCCCAAGCTAGACTTTAACATGTCTACCTGACACTACTCCGTAGTTGCTCTCGGTGTGTGAATGTTAGCGTTCCTATATATGAGTCTTGTACTTCTTCCTAACTAGCATCTGGCATGCCAAAATAACACTCCCCCATAGTTGCTTTCTTTGAGTCAATGTAAACATTCCTATATATGTCTCTCGCACTTCTTCCAAACTTGAGTTATGTCTACAAACCAATCCCTGACAGCTGTTTTCTCTGAATGAATTTAAGCGTTCCTATATAGGACTATGGCACTTCCTCCAAACTAGAGTTTAGCAAGCCTACACTCCACCCCCGTTCGTTGCTTTCTCTAAGTTACTGTAAGCTTTCCTATACATGGCTCTCGAAATTTTCCAAACTAGAGTTAGCATGCCTACTATACACCTACACATAATTGCTTTGTCTGAGTGAATATAAGCCTTCCTATATATGACTGTCGCACTTTTTCCAAATTAGAGTGTAGCCAGCCTGGAAAGCACCCCTTATAGTTGCTTTCATTGAGTGAATGTTAACATTCCTATGTATGACTCTCGCAATTTTTCCAATCTGAGATTTTAGCAATGCCACAAATCCCCCGCCGAGAGTTCCTATACATAACTGTCCTCTTTTTCCAAGCTAGAGTTTAGGAAGCCTAGAAACCATCCCCCCGTAGACGCTTTATGTGAATGTAAGCGTTCCTATATATGACTCTCGCCTTCCTCCAAACTAGAGCTTAGCAAGCCTACAAACCAACTCCCTATAATTGCTTTCTCTGAATGAATGATATCGTTCCTATATAAGACTCTCGAACTTCTTCCAAATCAGAGTTTAACAAGCCAAAAAAGCACCCCCCATAGATGCTTCCTCTAACTCAAAGCTAATATTCCTATATATGATTCAGCTTCTTCATCCAAACTAGAGTAAGGCAAGCCTACAAATCACACACCAATAGTTGCTTTCTATCAGTAAATGTAAGCATCCCTATATATGACTAGAGCAATTCTTCCAAACTGGAGTTTAGCAAGCCTCCAGACCCCCGGACCCCACTCCATAGTACCCTGGGCATTGGCGCCTGCCTGTCATGCAGGACATAGGGGCGGACCCTCATCTCAGACACGGCATTGGTGGATTGTAGGCTTTTTTAAGTTTTTGAATTGAAGAAGTCTGAGAATTGGAATTGGGTTTAGGGTAAGGTTAGGTGTTAGGGACTAGGATTAGGTTTAGGGGTTAGGGTTTTAGGTTAGAATTAGGGTTAGGATTACTGTTAGGGTTAGAGATTAGGATTATGTTTAGTGGTTGGGTTTAGGTTTAGGGTGAGAGGCAAGAGTAAGGGTCAGGGATTAGGGTTACTGTTAGGAGTTAGATTCAGGGCTTACTAAGGGTTTGGTTTAGAGATAGGTTTAGGGCTTACGTTTAACGGTGTGTGTTAGGGCATGGGCCCTGTCTAATGTACGGGGCACTGTGGGTGTGGAGCAAGGCTGGGTCCCCACTTCATCGTACCCTGGGTGTTGGGCTTCAACTGTCACGCAGGACAAAGGCAGAGGCTCATCTCACGCATGGTTAGGATTAAGGTTTAAGGTTAGGGTCAGGGTTGAGGGTTAGGGTGAGGGTTAACAGTTAGAGTTAGGGTAAGGGGGTTAGGGATAGGGTTAGGGTTAAGGGTTAGGTTTATGGTTCAGGTTTAAGGTTAGCATTAGAGGGTAGGGTTTGTGTAACTGTAGATCAGTGTTGGGTTTAGATCTCTAGGCATTCGGGTAAAGGTTAGGGTTAGGGTTAAGAGTTAGGGTTATGTTTAAAGGTTAGGATTGGGATTAGGCTTAAGGGTTAAGGTTAAGGTTATGGGTTATGACTAAGGATCAACGGTTAGGGTTATTTTTAGGCATAGGGTTAGGGTAAGGGGTTAGAGTTAGTGTTAGTGTTGTTGGTCGGGTTAAGGTTAGGGTTGGCGTTTCAGAATTAGGGATTAGGTGTTATGTTTATAGCTAGGAGTTAGGGTTAGAATTACGGTATAGGGCTTGTTCTCAGGGTGTCATGCATTAACGTTAAGATAAGGGGTTAAAGTTAGGGTTACGGTGAGCTTTACCTGTTAAGGTGAGCAGTAGGATCGGGGTTAGGTGTTATGTTCTGGGTTAGGGTTATGGGTGAGGGGTAGGGCTTATCCTTAGGGCACGGGCCCTGTATGCACTAGGAGGCGAAGTTAGGGATCTGTGATGGTCGCTGGGAACCCACTCTATCGTTCGCAGTGTATGGGCCTCTGGGTTTCATGCAGGACACTGTGGCAGAGCCGGCTTTCATGCATGGCTTAGTAGGATTGTAGGCTTTCAAAACTCTGAGAAAGCAAGAAGTCTGAGAATTAGATATCGGGTTAGGATTACGGCACGGTTTAGGGATGAAGATTAGTGTTAGGGTGAGGGCTTAGGGTTAGGGGTTAGGGTTAGGGTTAGGGTTGTTGGTAGGGTGAAGGTTACGGTTCACGTTTTAGAATTAGGGATGAGGTGTTACGGTTATGACTATGGTTTAGGATTAGAATTATGGGATAGGGCTTCTTCTCAAGGTGTTTTGCATTCACGTTAAGTTAAGGGGCTAAGTTAGGGTTACGGGGAAGTTTATGTTTTAAGGTGAGCAATAGGATCAGGGTTAGGTGTTATGTTCAGGGTGAGGGTTATTTGTTAGGGGTAGTGTTTATACTTAGCATACAGGCCCTGTCTGCACTGGGAGGTGGGCGGGGTTTAGGGGGATGGTATTGTCCCCGGGAACCCACTCTATCTTACGCTGGGTATGGGCTCCTGGGTTTCATGCAGGACACAGTGGAAGAGCCCCCTTTTACTCATGGCATGGGAGGATTGTAGGCTTTCTAAACTCTGAGAAAGCAAGAAGTCTGAGAATTAGATTTAGGGGTAGGATTATGGTAATGTTTAGGGATGAAGATTAGTGTCAGGATGGTGTCTTGGGTTAGGGGTTGGGGTTAAAGGTTAGTGTTAGGTTTAACAGTTACAGTTAGGTTTATGGTTAAGTTTTAGGGTTAGGGTTAAGGTTTGGGTTTAGCGTTTGGCACAGGGGAAGACTTCAATGTTAGCTTTATGGTTAAAGATTAGGATTAGTGTTAGTGTGAGGGTTAATGGTAAGGGTCAAGATTAATGGTTCAGGTTGGGGTTAGGCTTAGGTTTAGGGTTAGGGGTTAGGGTTAGGCTTAGGGTTAAGGGATAGGATTAGGGTTAAGTGTTGGGCGTAGGGTTAGGGTTTAGTGTTAGGGTTATCGTTAAGGATTAGGGTTAGGGTCAGGGTTAAATGTTTGGGTGCGGGTATTGGTTAGGGTCAGGGTTAAGGTTTACGGATAGGTTTAGTGTTAAGGGTTACGGGTAGGTTTAGGGTTCAGGGTTAGAGTTAGCATTAGGGCTTAAGGTTAGGATTAGGTGGTAGGTTACATTTAGGTTTAGATCTAGGCGTTAGAGTAAGGGTTAAGAGATAGGGTTAGGTTTAATGCTTAGGATTAGGGTTAGGGTTTTGGGTTAAAGTAAGTGTTAGGGGTTAGGTTTAAGGATCAAAGGTTAGGGTTATGTTTAGTTGTAGTGTTAGGGATAAGGGATAAGATTGGCGTAAGGGTTTTCCTTACTTTTATGGTTAAGGGTCACACTTAGATTAAAGGTTAAGTTTAGTGTTAAGGGTTATGGTGAGGGTTAACGGTTACGGTAAAGGTTAAGCGTTAGTGTTAGGGATTAGCGATTAGGGTTTTTGGTAAGTGTTAGGGTTAGGAGTTAGTGTTTTATGAAGGGATATGGTTAGAATTAGGATTGGGGTTAGTGTTAGGGTTAGGTTTAGGGGTTAGGTTTAGGGTAAAAGGATAGGATTAGGGTTAAGGGTTGGGCTCAGATTTAGGGTTAAAGTTTAGTGTTCGGGTTAATGTTTAGTGTTATGGTCCAGTTTAAGTGTTAGGGTGAGGGTTAACGGTTAGGATTAGGCTTAGAGGTTGGGGATATAGTGAGGGTTCAGTGTTAAGGTTAGGTTTAGGGTTCAGGGTTAGGGTTAGCTTTAGGGGTTATGGTTAGGGTTAGGTGTTAGGTTAGTGTCAGGGTTAGGTCTAGTCGTGAGGGTAAGGTTTAGGGTTAGCTTTAAGAGCTAGGGTTAGGTTTAATGGTTAGGATTAGGATTAAGGTTATAGGTTAGGGTAAGGCTTAGGGGTTAGGGTGAAGGGTTAAGGGTTTTTGTTAGGCATAGCGTTGGGGTTAGAAGTAAGGGTTACTGTCAGTGTTAGGGTTGTAGGCAGGGTTACGGTTAGGGTTAGCGGTTTAGAATTAGGGTTAGGGATTAGGTGTTCCAGTGATGAATAGGAGATAGGGTGAGAATTAGTGGATAGGGGTTGTTCTCAGGGAATGGGTTATGCACTAACGTTAGGATAAGAGGTTAAAGTTAGGCTCACGGTCAGTTTTACGTGTTAAGGGGAGAAATAGGAACAGGGTTGGGTGTTATGTTCAGGGTGAGGGATATCTGTTACAGGTATTGTTTATGCTTAGCGCACGGGCCCTGTCTGCATTAGGCGGGGGAGGAGGTTCGGGGGTTGGGATTGTCACCAGGATCCCACTGTATCGTCCTCTGGGTATGGGCCCGTGGGTTTCATGCAGGACACCGTGGTAGAGCCTCCTTTCACGCATGGCATGGGAGAATTGCAGGCTTTCTAAACTCTAAGAAAGCAAGAAGTCTGAGAATTAGATTTAGGGTTAGGATTATGGTTAGGGTTAAGGATGAAGTTTAGTGTTAGGGTGAGGGCTTGGGTTAGTGATTAGGGTTAGGGTTAAAGGTTACTCTTAGGTTTAACAGTTACAGTTCGGTTTAGGGTTGAGGTTTACGGTTAGGGTTAAGATGAGGGGTTAGGGTTTGGTATAGGGTTAGGGTTAGGTACAGGGTTAGGGTTAAGTGTTAGAATTAGGGTTGAAGATTAGGATTAGGGTTAGGATTAAAGGTTAGCGTGAGAGTTAACGGTTAGGGTTAAGATTAAGAGTTAGGGTTAGGGTTTAGGTTTAGGGTTAAGGGTTAGTGTTAGTTTTAGGGTTCGAGTTATGTGTTAGGGTTTGTGTTAGAGGTTAGGGTTTGGTTTACTGTTCAGGGTTAGGGTTACGTTTAGGGGTTAGCATTAGGGTTAAGGATTAGGTTTAGGGTAAGGGTTTAGAGTTAGTGTTCGTCTTTAGGCTCGGGGCTTAGGTTCAGGTTCAGGGGTTAGAGTTGGTGGTAGGGCTTAGATTTAGCGGTCAGTTTAAGGGCAAAGGAGCTGTTTAATCTATGGTGAGAGGGGTCTGTTCGGAGTCACCACAAAGCACAACATCATTCCCTGGGCCCTGGGACAAGACCTACATGCAGGACTCAGGCGGAGCCTCATCTCACACATGGCATGGCTGTATTGTAGGCTTGCTTCACTCTGGGAATGGAAGTAGTGTGAGAATTAGGGTTAGGGTTGGGGTTAGGGGTTGCAAGTTAGGGGTTAGGTTTTGACTCAGGGTTAGGTGGTAGGGATTAGTGGTTAGGGTTAGAGTTAGTGTTACGAGTTAAGTGTTAAGTCTGCTTTAGGTGGCCATGGTAAGTTTTAGGTTTGGAGTTAGCGTTAGGGTTAGGGTTTAGGGTTAAGGGATAGGGTTAGGGTTAAGGGTTAGGCTTAGGTTTCGGGTTCAGGTTTAGGGTTAGGGTCAGGGTTAAGGGTTAGGGTGAGGGTGAAGAGTTAGGGTTAGGGTTACGGGATTAGGGATAGGTTTAGGGTTAAGGGTCAGGTGTATGGTTCAGGTTTAAGGTTAGCATTAGGGGGTTAGCGTTAGTGTTACCTGTAGGTCAGTGTTGGGGTTAGATCTCTAGGCATTAGGGTAAAGGGTAGGGTTAGGGTTAATTGTTAGGGTTATGTTTAATGGTTAGGATTGGGATTAGGGTTAAGGGTTAGGGTTAAGGTTAGGGGTTATGACTAAGGATCAACGGTTAGTGTTATTTTTGGGCATAGGTTTAGCATAAGCGGTTAGGGTTAGCGTTAGTGTTGTTCGTAGCGTTAAGGTTAGGGTTGGCGTTTCACAATTAGGGATTAGGTGTTATGGTTATGGCTAGGAGTTAGGGTTAGAATTACGGTATAGGGCTTGTTCTAGGGTGTCATGCATTTACCTTAAGATAAGGGGTTAAAGTTAGGTTACGGTGAGGTTTACCTGTTAAGGTGAGCAGTAGGATCAGGGTTAGGTGTTATGTTCTGGGTTAGGGTTATGGGTGAGGGGTAGGGTTTATCCTTAGGGCACGGGCCCTGTATGCACTAGGAGGCGAAGTTAGGGATCTGTGATGGTCGCTGGGAACCCACTCTATCGTACGCAGTGTATGGGCCTCTGGGTTTCATGCAGGACACTGTGGCAGAGCCGGCTTTCATGCATGGCTTAGTAGGATTGTTGGCTTTCAAAACTCTGAGAAAGCAAGGAGTCTGAGAATTAGATTTTGGGTTAGGATTACGGCACGGTTTAGGGATGAAGATTAGTGTTAGGGAGAGGGCTTAGGGTTAGGGTTAGGGTTAGGTTTAGGGTTGTTGGTAGGGTGAAGTTTAGGGTTGACGTTTTAGAATTAGGGATGAGGTATTACGGTTATGACTATGGTTTAGGATTAGAATTATAGGATAGGGCTTCTTCTCAAGGTGTTATGCATTCACGTTAAGTTAAGGGGCTAAGTTAGGGTTACGGAGAGGTTTATGTTTTAAGCTGAGCAATAGGGTCAGGGCTAGGTATTATGTTCAGGGTGAGGGTTATCTGTTAGGGGTAGTGTTTATACTTAGCGTACGGGCTCTGTCTGCACTGGGCGGGGGGCGGGGGTTAGGGGGATGGGATTGTCGCCGAGAACCCACTCTATCGTACGCTGGTTATGGGCTCCTGGGTTTCATGCAGGACACAGTGGCAGAGCCCCCTTTTACTCATGGCATGGGAGGATTGTAGGCTTTCTAAACTCTGAGAAAGCAAGAAGTCTGAGAATTAGATTTAGGGGTAGGATTATGGTAATGTTTAGGGATGAAGATTAGTGTCAGGGTGGGGTCTTAGGTTAGGGGTTGGGGTTAAAAGTTAGTGTTAGGTTTAACAGTTACAGTTAGGTTTACGGTTAAGTTTCAGGGTTAGGGTTAAGGTTTGGGTTTAGCGTTTGGCACAGGGGTAGGCTTCAGTGTTAGCTTTATGGTTAAAGATTAGGATTAGTGTTAGTGTGAGGGTTAATGGTAAGGGTCAAGATTAATGGTTCAGGTTGGGGTTAGGCTTAGGTTTGGGGTTAGGTGTTAGGGTTAGGCTTAGGGTTAAGGGATAGGATTAGGGTTAAGTGTTGGGCTTAGGGTTAGTGTTTAGTGTTAGGGTTATCATTAAGGATTAGGGTTAGGCTCAGGGTTAAATGTTTGGGTGCGCGTAATGGTTAGGGTCAGGGTTCAGGTTTACGGATAGGGTTAGTGTTAAGGGTTACGGGTAGGTTTAGGGTTCAGGGTTAGAATTAGCATTAGGGCTTAAGGTTAGGATTAGGTGGTAGGTTACATTTAGGGTTAGATCTAGGCGTTAGAGTAAGGATTAAGAGATAGGGTTAGGTTTAATGCTTAGGAATAGGGTTAGGGTTTGGGGTAAAAGTAAGTGTTAGGGAAAAGGTTTAAGTATCAAAGGTTAGGGTTATGTTTACTGTAGTGTTAAGGTTAGGGATAAGGGATAACATTGGCATAAGGGTTTTCCTTACTGTTAGGGTTAAGGGTTACGCTTAGATTAAAGGTTAAGGTTAGGGTCAGTGTTAAGGGTTAGGGTGAGTGTTAACGGTTACGGTAAAGGTTAAGCGTTAGTGTTAGGGATTAGCGATTAGGGTATTTGGTAAGTGTTAGGGTTAGGAATTAGTGTTTTATGAAAGGTTATGGTTAGAATTAGGATTGGGGTTAGTGTTAGGGTTAGGGTTAGGGTAAAAGGATAGGATTAGGGTTAAGGGTTGGGCTCAGGGTTAGGGTTAAATTTTAGTATTAGGGTTAATGTTTAGTGTTATGGTCCACTGTAAGTGTTAGGGTGAGGGTTAACGGTTAGGATTAGGCTTAGAGGTTGGGGATATAGTGAGGGTTCAGTGTTAGGGTTAGGTTTAGGGTTCAGGGTTAGGGTTAGCTTTAGGGGTTACGGTTTGGTGTTAGGTTACTGTCAGGGTTGGGTCTAGTCGTGAGGGTAAGGTTTAGGGTTAGCTTTAAGAGCTAGGGTTAGGTTTAATGGTTAAGATTAGGATTAGGTTTAAGGGTTAGGGTAAGGCTTAGGGGTTAGGGTCAAGGGTTAAGTGTTTCTGTTAGGCATAGCGTTGGGATTAGAAGTAAGGGTTACTGTCAGTGTTAGGGTTGTAGGCAGGGTTCCGGTTAGGGTTAGTGGTTTAGAATTAGGGTTAGGGATTAGGTGTTACAGTTTTGACTAGGAGATAGGGTTAGAATTATGGGATAGGGGTTGTTCTCAGGGAATGGGTTATGCATTAACGTTAGGATAAGAGGTTAAAGTTAGGCTCACGGTCAGTTTTACGTGTTAAGGGGAGAAATAGGAACAGGGTTAGGTGTTATGTTCAGGGTGAGGGATATCTGTTACATGTATTGTTTATGCTTAGCGCACGGGCTATGTCTGCCTTAGGAAAGGGCGGGGGGAGGTTAGGGGGCTGGGATTGTCACCAGGATCCCACTGTATCGTACTCTGGTTATGGGCCCGTGGGTTTCATGCAGGACACAGTGGTAGAGCCTCCTTTCACGCATGGCATGGGAGGATTGCAGGCTTCCTAAACTCTAAGAAAGCAAGAAGTCTGAGAATTAGATTTAGGGTTAGGATTATGGTTAGGGTTAAGGATGAAGTTTAGTGCTAGGGTGAGGGCTTAGGGTTAGGGATTAGGGTTAGGGTTAAAGGTTACTCTTAGGTTTAATGGTTACAGTTCAGTTTAGGGTTGAGGTTTACAGTTAGGGTTAATATGAGGGGTTAGTGTTTGGTATAGGGTTAGGGTTAGGTACAGGGTTAGGGTTAAATGTTAGGTTTAGGGTTGAAGATTAGGATTAGGGTTAGGATTAAAGGTTAGTGTGAGAGTTAACGGTTAGTGTTAAGGTTAAGACTTAGGGTTAGGGTTTAGGTTTAGGGTTAAGGGTTAGGTTTAGTTTTAGGGTTAGAGTTATATGTTATGGTTTGTGTTAGAGGTTAGGGTTAGGTTTACTGTTCACGGTTAGGGTTACGTTTAGGGGTTAGCATTAGGGTTAGGGATTAGGTTTAGGGTAAGGGTTTAGAGTTAGTGTTGGGCTTTAGGCTCGCAGCTTAGGTTCAGGGTCAGGGGTTAGGGTTGGTGGTAGGACTTAGATTTAGCGGTCAGTTTAAGGGCACAGGACCTGGTTAATCTACGGTGAGAGGGGTGCGGTCGGAGTCATCACGAAAGCACAACATCATTCCCTGGGCCCTGGGACAAGACCTACATGCAGGACTCAGGCGGAGCCTCATCTCACACATGGCATGGCTGTATTGTAGGCTTGCTTCACTCTGGGAATGGAAGTAGTGTGAGAATTAGGGTTAGGGTTGGGGTTAGGGGTTTCGAGTTAGGGGTTCGGTTTCGAGTCAGGGTTAAGTGGTAGGGATTAGTGATTAGGGTTAGAGTTAGTGTTACGAGTTATGTGTTAAGTCTGGTTAGGGGGCCAGGGTAAGGTTTAGGTTTGGAGTTAGCGTTAGGGTTAGGCGTTAGGGTTAAGGGATAGGGTTAGGGTTAAGGGTTAGGCTTAGGGTTAGGGTTCAGGTTTAGGGTTAGGGTCAGGGTTAAGGGTTAGGGTCAGGGTTAACAGTTAGGGTTAGGGGGTTAGGAATAGGTTTAGGGTTAAGGGTCAAGGCTATGGTTCAGGTTTAAGGTTAGCATTAGGGGGTTAGCGTTAGTGTTAACTGTAGGTCAGTGTTGGGTTTAGATCTCTAGGCATTAGGGTAAAGATTAGGGTTAGGGTTAAGAGTTAGGGTTATGTTTAATGGTTAGGATTGGGATTAGCGTGAAGAGTTAGGGTTAAGGTTAGGGGTTATGACTAAGGATCAACGGTTAGGGTTATTTTTATGTGTAGGGTTAGCGTAAGGGGTTAGGGTTATTGTTAGTGTTGTTCGGAGGGTTAAGGTTAGGGTTGGCGTTTCACAATTAGGGATTAGGTGTTATGGTTATGGCTAGGAGTTAGGGTTAGAATTACGGTATAGGTCTTGTTCTCAGGGTGTCATGCATTAACGTTAAGATAAGGGCTTAAAGTTAGGGTTACGGTGAGCTTTACCTGTTAAGGTGAGCAGTAGGATCAGGGTTAGGTGTTATGTTCTGGGTTAGGGTTTTGGGTGAAGGGTAGGGTTTATCCTTAGGGCACGGGCCCTGTATGCACTAGGAGGCGAAGTTAGGGATCTGTGATGATCCCTGGGAACCCATTCTTTAGTACGCAGTGAATGGGCCTCTGGGTTTCATGCAGGACACTGTGGTAGAGCGGGCTTTCATGCATGGCTTAGTAGGATTGTAGGCTTTCAAAACTCTGAGAATTAGATTTCGGGTTAGGATTACGGCACGGTTTAGGGATGAAGATTAGTGTTAGGGTGAGGGCTTAGGGTTTGGGGTTAGGGTTAGGGGTAGGGTTCATCGTTAGGGTTACGTTTAGGCAGTAGGGTTATGGGTTAGGAATAGGGTAAGGGTTTAATGTTAGTGTTGGGCGTTAGGGTCAGGGCTTAAGTTTAGGGTTAGGGGTTAGTGTTAGAGTTAGTGTTAGGGCTTAGATTTAGAGGTTATTTTAAGGGCACAGGACCTGTGTAATCTATGGTGAGAAGTGTGCGGAATGGGTCATCGCCACACCACACCATCGTACCCTAGGCCTTGGGCCCAGACCTACATGTAGGTCTCAGGCAGAGCCTCTTCTCACGCATGGCATGGTTTTATTGTAGGCTTGGCTAACTCTGAGAATGGAGGAAGTGTGAGAATTATGGTTATGATTAGGGTTAGGTGTTTGGGGTTAGGGGTTAGTGTTCGAGTGAGGGTTAGGGGTTAGGGATTAGGGGTTAGGGTTAATGTTAGCATTAGGGGTTAACGGTTAGGGTTGGGTTAGGGACTAGGGTTAGATTTAGGGTTGGGGTAGGGTTAGGGTTAGGGGTTAGGGTTAGGGTTAAGGGATAGGATTAGGGTTAAGGGTTAAGGCTTAGGGTTAGCATTAAGGGATGGGTTAGGGTTAAGGGTTAGGGTTATGGTCCGAGTTAAGGGTTAGGATGAGGGTTAACAGTTAGGGTTATAAGTTAGGGATAGTGTTAGGATTAAGGTCTAGGGTTAGGGTTAGAGGTAGTTTTACTGCTAAGATTAGGTCTAGGCATTAAGGTAAGGGTTAGTGTTAGGGTTAGGTTTAATTGTTAGGATTAGGATCAGAATTAAGGGTTAGGCTTAGGGTTAGGGGATAGGGTTAGGGTTTAGGGTAAACTTTTAAGGTTATGTTTAGGGATAAGGTTAGGGTTAGCGTTTAAGTTTAGGGTTAGTATTAGGGTTGTTTGTAGGGTTAAGGTAATGTTTAGTGGTTAGAATTAGGGTTAGGGAATAGGGGTTACTGTTATGGCTAGGAGTTTGGGTTAGTATTAAGTGATAGGGGTTGTTCTTAGCATAAGTGTTATGCATTAACGTTAGAATAAGTGGTTAAAGTTAGTTTTATGGTGAGGTTTATGTGTTAAGGTGAGCAATAGGATCAGGGTTAGAATTATGAGTGAGGGGTAGGGTTTTGCTTAGGGTATGGGCCCTGTCTGCCCTAGGAGTGGGATTGAGGGGGATGCGATTGTCACCAGAAACCCACTCTATCGTATGCAGGGTATGGGCCCATGGGTTTCTTGTAGGACACTCTGGCAGAGCCTGATTTCACGCATGGTAAAGGAGGATTGTAAGCTTTCCAATCTCTAAGAAAGTAAGAAGTCTGAGAATTAGATTTAGGGTTAGGATTATCGTTATGGTTAGGGATGAAGTTTAATCTTAGGGTGAGGGCTTCGGGTAAGGGGATAGGGTTAGTTTTAGGGTTAAAAGTTACTGTTAGGTTTAACAGTTACAGTTAGACTTAGGGTTTAGGTTTAGGGTTAGGGTTAAGCTTAGGGGTTACGGTTTGGTACAGGGTTAGGGTTAAGTGTTAGGTTTAGGGTTAAAGATCATGACTAGGGTTAGAGTTAAGGGTTAGTTTGAGTGTTAACAGTTAGGGTTAAGGATAACTTTTCGGGTTAGGGGTTAGGATTAGTGTTCGGGCTGAGATTTAGCGGTTAGTTTAAGGGCACAGGACCTGTTTAATCTATGGTGAGAGTGGTGCACAGGGTCGCTGCGACACGACACCACCATACGCTGGGCCTTGGGCCAAGACCTACATACAGGGCTCAGGTGGAGCCTCTTCTCACGCATGACATGGCTGTATTGTAGGCTTGGTTAACTCTGAGAATGGAAGAAGTGTGAGAAATCGGGTTAGGGCTGGCTGTAGGTGTTTTTAACCCCTAACCCTAACACTAACCCCAAGGTTAAATCTAACCGTAACCCTTACGCCAACCCTAACCCTAACCCTAACCCCTCTCACTGTAGAATAAACAGGTCCTGTGCCCTTAAACTAACCGCTAAATCTAAGCCCTAACATCAACCCTAACCTCTGACCCTAAACCTAAGCCCTGAGCCTAAAGCCCAACACTAACTCTAAACTCTTACCCTAAAGCTAATCCCTAACCCTAATGCTAACCCCTAAACATAACCCTAACTGTGAACCCTAAACCTAACCCTAACCTCGAGCGCTAACCATAGCACTTAACTCTAACCCTAAACCTAACATGAACCCTTAATCCTAACACTAACCCTAACCCTAACTCTTAACTTTAACCCTGACTGTTAACCCTCACACTAACCTTTAAACCTAACCTTAATCGTAATCTTTAACCCTAAACCTAATATTTAACCCTAATCCTGTACCAAACCCTAAACCCTAACCTTAAACCTAACCGTAAACCTTAACCCTGAACCTAACTGTAACGGTTAAAACTAAGAGTAACCTGTAACGCTACCCGTAACCCCTAACTCTAAGCCTTCACCCTAACACTAACCTTGATCCTTAACCCAAACCCTAACCCTAACCCTAAATCTAATTCTCAGTCTTCTTGCTTTCTTAGAGTTTAGAAAGCCTACAATCCTCCCATTCCATGCGTGAAAGGAGGCTCTTCCACTGTGTCCTGAATGAACCGCTGGGGCCCATAACCAGAGTACGATAGAGTGGGTTCCTGGTGACAATCCCAGCCCCCTAACTCCCGCCCCCCGCCTAATGCAGACAAGGCCGGTGTCCTAAGCATAAACTCTACACCTCACCCAAAACTCTAACCCTGAAAATAATGTTTAACCCTGATTCTATTGCTCACCTTAGAATGTAAACCTCACTGTAACCTGAACTTTAACCTCTTATCCTAACGTTAATGCATAACACTTACCCTGAGAATAACCCCTATCCCATAATTCTAACCCTATCTCCTAGTCATAACTATAACAACTAATCCCTAACCCTAATTCTAAACCACTAACACTAACTGTTACCCTACGTAGTTACTGTTACGGTAACCTACTGTTACCCTAACACTGAACCTAACCCTTACTCCTAACGCCAAAGCTATGGCTAAAAATAATGCTAACCCTTGACCCTTTACCCTAACTCCTAACCCTAATCCTAATCCTAACCACTAAACCCAAACTTAGCTCTTAACCCTAACCCTAAACCTTACCCTGACGCCTAGACCTAACACTAACACTAAACTAACACCTAACCCTAATCATAACCCCTAAAGCTAACCCTAACCCTGAACCCTAAACCTAACCCTAACACTTAATACTAACTATATCCCTAACCCCTAACCCTAACCCTAACCGTTAACCCTCACCCTAACCCTTAAACCGGACCCTAACACTAAATCTTAACCCTAACACTAAATTTTAACCCTAAACCTACGCCCAACCCTTAACCATAATCCTATCCCTTAACCCTAAACCTAACCCCTAACCCTAAACCTAACACTAACCCCAATCCTAATTCTAACCATAGCCCTTAATACATCACTACGCCTAACCGCTAACCCTAACCCCTAATGCTAACCCTAACACTGAACCCTAAACCTAACCCTATCCCTAACCCTTAAACATAACTCTATCCCTAACCAATAATCCTAAGCCTAATCTTTAACCCTCACCCTAGAGCTTAACTCGAACCGTAACCCTAAGCCTAAACCCCAACCCTAACACTTAACACAAACCCTAAGCCTTAACACTTAACCCCAATCCTATCCTCTAACCCTAACACTAACCCTGATGCCTAATCCTAACCCTAACACTAACCCCAACCATAAATCTAACCCTAGCCCCTAACGCAAAACTAACCCCTAACCCCTAACCCCTAACCCTAACACTAACCCTAAATCCTAGTCCCTAACCACTAAACCTCACTTGAACCCTAACCCCTAACAACAAACCCTTAACCCTAACCATAACCCTATTTCTCACACTACTTCCATTCTCAGAGTTAACCAAGCTTAAAATACAACCATGCAATGCGTGAGTAGAGTTTCTGCATGAGTCCTGCAAGTAGGTCTGGACCAAAGGCCCAGGATCCGATGGTGTGGTGTCGCATGGAAAGATTCTGCACCCTTCTCACCATAGATTACACAGGTCCTGTACCCTTAAACTAACCGCTAAATCAAAGCCCAAACACTGACCCTAACCCCTAACCCTAAACCTAAGCCCTGACCCTAATGCCCAACACTAACACTAAACGCTTACCCTAAACCTAACCCTTAAATGTAACCTTAACCATGAACCCTAAACCTAACCCAAACCCCTAACCCTAACCATAACACTTAACTCTAACCCTAAACCTAACATGAACACTTAACCCTAACCCTAACCCATAACCGTAACACTTAACCTTAACCCTAACCGTTAACCCTCACACTAAACTTTAACCCTAACCCTAATCCTAATCTTTAACCCTAAACCTAGCACTTAACCCTTACCCTGTACCAAAACCTAACCCCTAATCTTAACCCTAACCGTAAACCTTAAAGCTTAACCCTAAACCTAACTGTAACTGTTAAACCTAACACTAACCTTTAACCCTGACCCTAACCGAAACCCCTAACCCTAAGCCCTCACCATAACAGTAACCTATATTGCTAACCCTAACCCTAATCCTAGCCCTAAATTTAATTCTCAGACTTCTTGCTTTCTCAGAGTTTACAAAGCCTACAATCCTCCCATGCCATGTGTAGAAGGAGGCTCGGCCACTGTGTCCGGCATGAAACCAGGGGGCCCATACCCAGCATATGATAGAGTGGCTTCTGGCATCTATCCCAGCCCCCTAAGCCCCCTCCTAGAGCAGGGAGGGCTCGTGATATAAGCATAAACACTACCCCTCACCCATAACCCTAACCCTGAACATCACAGCTCACCCTGATACTATTGCTCACCTTAACACATCAACCTCACCATAACTCTAACTTGAACCCGTTATCCTAACGTTAATGCATAAGACTTACCCTAAGAACAACCCCTATCCCTTAATTCTAACCCTAACTCCTAGCCACAATTATAACACCTAATCCCTAAGGCTAATTCAAAACGGCTAAACATTACCTTACCCCTACAAACAACCCTAACACTAACCCTAACCCTAACTGCTAACCCTAACCGTACACCTAAAAATAACCGTAACACTTGACACTTAACCCTAACCCCTAACCTTAACCCTAACCCTTAACCTTGATCCTAATCCTAACAATTAAACCTAACCCTAACTCTTAAGCCTAACACTAACATGTACCCTAACGCCTAGACCTAACCCTAAGAGTAAACGTAACCCCTAACCCTAACCCTAATCCCTAATGCTAACCCTAACACTGAACCCTAATCCTAAGCCTTAAACCTAACTCTATCCTTAAGCCATAAGCCTAGCCCTAACTGTTAACCCCACACTAACCCTTAACTCGAACTGTAACCCTAACCCTTAAAACTAAACCTAACACTTAACGCTAACCCTAAGCCTTAACGCTTAACCCTTATCCTATCCCTTAACCCTAACCCTAACCCCTAATGCTAACTATAACCCCACCATAAATCTAACCCTAGCCCCTAACCCAACCCTAACCCCTAAACCCTAACCCTATCACTAAACCCAACACCTACTCCCTAACCCCTAATCCTCACTCGAAGCTTAAGCCCTAACCCTAAGCCCTCTCCCTGACTAATCTTCATTCCTAACTCTAACCATAATCCTAACCCTAAATCTAATTCTCAGACTTCTTGCTATCTCAGAGTTTTAAAAGCCTACAATTCTCCAAAGCCATGCGTGAAAGCTGGCTCTACCACAGTGTCCTGCATGAAACCCAGGAGCCCATACTCTGTGTACAATAGAGTGTGTTCCTGGGGACAATCACGGCCCCCTAACTCCCCCTGCTAGTGCTGACAGGGCCTATGCCCTAAGCAAAAACCCTGCACCTCACCCATAACCCTAACCCTGAACATAACACCTAACCCTGATGTTATTGTTCACCTTAACACGTAAACCTCACTGTAACCCTAACTTTAACCCCCTATCCTAATGTTATTGAATAACACTTACCCTAAGAACAAACCCTATCCCTTAATTCTAAGCCTAACTCCTAGCATAACCGTAACACCTAATCCCTAACCTTAATTCTCAACTGTTAAACATTACCTTCACCCTACAAACAACCCTAACACTAACCCTAACTCTAACCACTAACCCTAACCCTAACCATTACACTGATCATAATCCTAACAATTAAACCTAACCCTAATTCTTAACCCTAACACGAACCATTACCATAATGCCTAGACCTAACCCTAACTGTAACCCTAACCCCTAACCCTAACCCTAACCGCTAATGCTAACCCTAACCCCGAACCCTAAACCTAACCCTAACCCTATCCCTTAAACCTATTACTATCCCTAAACCATTACCCTAATCGCAACTGTTAACCCTCACTCTCACCCTTAACTTGGACCGAAACCCTAACCCTTAACCCTAACCTTAACCCTTACTGCTAATCTTAAGCCTTCACCCTTTACCTTAATCCTATCTCGTAAGCCTAACCCTAAGGCTGACCCCTAACCCGCCCGAACATTAACCCTAACCCTAAATCTAACGCTAGCCCCTTACAAAAACCTAACACCTAACCCATGACACACTAATCCTAACTTCTAATTCCTAACAGCTAAACTTCACTCAAACCCTAACCTCTAACCCTAAACACATAACCCTAACCATAACCCTAATTCTCACACTTCCTCCGTTCTCAGAGTTGACCAAGCCTACAATAGAGCCATGCCACAAATGAGAAGAGGCTCTGCCTGAGTCCTGCATGTAGGTCTGGGCCCGAGGCCCAGGTACGATGGTGTGGTGTTGAGGCGACCCAGTCTGCACCCTTCCCACCATAGATTAAACAGAGCATGTGCCCTTAAACTAACCACTAAATCTAAGCCCTAACACTAAACCTAAATCCTAACCCTAAACCTCGGCCCTTATCCTAACGCCCAACAGTAACACTAAACACTCACCCTAAACTTAACCCGTAACCCGAACCCCTAAATGTAACCCTAACCATAAACCCTAAACCTAACCCTAACCTCTAGCCATAACCATAACACTTAACTCTAACCCTAAACGTTACACGAAGCCTTATTCCTAACCCTAACCCCAACCGTAACACTTAATCTTGACCCTTACCATTAACCCTCACACTAACCCTTAACCCTAACCCTAATCCTAATCTTTAACCATAAACCTAACACTGAAGCCTAACCCTGTGCCAAACGCTAAAACCAAACCTTAACCCTAACCCTGAAACTTAACCGTAAACGTAACTGTAACTATTAAAAATAACACTAACCTTTAACGCTAACCCCTAACCCTCAGAGGCCACCCTAACACTAATCTTCCTCTCTAAACATTACCATAATCCTACCCCTAAATCTAATTCTCAGACTTCTTGCTTTCTCAGAGTTAAGAAAGCCTACAATCCTCCCATGCCATGAGTAAAAGGGGGCTCTTCCACTGTGTCCTGCATGAAACCCAGGAGCCCATACCCAGCGTATGATAGAGTGCGTTCCCGGGGACAATCCCATCCCTCTAACCCGCGCCCCCCACCCAGTGCAGACAGGGACCGTACGCTAAGTATAAACACTATCCCTAACAGATAACCCTCACCCTCAATATAAAACCTGACCCTGAACCTATTGCTCACCTTAAAACATAAACCTCTCCGAAACCCTAACTTATCCCCTTATCTTAACATTAATGTATAACACCCTGAGAAGAAGCCCTATCCCATAATTCTAAATCTAATCCCGAGCCATAACCCTAACACCTCATCCCTAATTCTAAAATGCCAACCCTACCTTCACCCTACCAACAACCCTAACCCTAACCCTAAACCCTTACACTAACCCTACGCCTAAAAATAACCCTAACCATTGATCCTTAGTCATAACCCCTAAACCTTAACCCTAACTCTTCACGCTAATCCCAATCCTAACCATTAAACATAACCCTACTTAACCCTACCGCTAAACTCTACCCTAATGCCTAGATATCTAACCCCAACACTGACCTACAGTTAACACTAATCCTAACCCCGAATCCTAACCTTAAAGCTGAACCATAAACCTAACCCTTAACCCTAACCCTATCCCTAACCCCCTAACCCTAACCCTAACTGTTAAGCCTCACCCTAACATTAACCCTGACTCTAACCCTATCCCTTAACCCTAACCCCTAACCCTAACGCTAACCACAACCCTAAACCTAACCCTGGCCCCCTAACCCAGACTTAACACCTAAGCCCTAACACAAACTCTAACCCTAACCACTAATCCCTAGCACCTGACCCTGACTCGAAACCTAACCCCTAACTCGAAACCCCTAAACCCAAACCTAACCCTAATTCTCACACTACTTCCATTCCCAGAGTGAAGCAAGCCTACAATACAGCCATGCCATGTGTGAGATGAGGCTCCGCCTGAGTCCTGCATGTAGGTTTTGTCCCAAGGCCCAGGGAATGATGTTGTGCTTTCGTGGTGACTCAGACCACACCCCTGTCACCGTAGATTAACCAGGTCCAGTGCCCTTAAACTGACCGCTAAATCTAAGCCCTACCACCAAACCTAACCCCTGACCCTGAACCTAAGCCCCGAGCCTAAAGCCCAACACTAACTCTAAACACTTACCCTAAACCTAATCCCTATCCCTAATGCTAAACCCTAAACGTAACCCTAACCGTGAACAGTAAACCTAACCCTAACCTCTAACACAAATCCTAACACATAACTCTAACCCTAAAACTAACCCTAACCCTTAACCCTGAACCTAAACCCTAACCCTATCCCTTAACCTTAACCTTAACCGTTAACTCTCATGCTAACCTTTAATCCTAACCTTAATCCTAATCTTCAACCCTAAACCTAACACAACCCTAACCCTGTACCAAACCCTAACCCCTCATCTTAACCCTATCCACAAACCTCAACCCTAAAACGAACTGTAACCGTTAAACCTAAGAGTAACCTTTAACCCTAACCCTAATCCCTAACCCTAAGCCCTCACCCTAACACTAAACTTCATCCTTAACCCTAACCATAATCCTAACCCTAAATCTAATTCTCAGACTTCTTGCTTTCTTAGAGTTTAGAAAGCCTGCAATCCTCCCATGCCATGCGTGAAAGGAGGCTCTACCACTGTGTCCTGCATGAAAACCACGGGCCCATACCCAGAGTCTGATACAGTGGGTTCCCGGTGACAATCCCAGCCCCCTAACCTCGCCCCAGCTTAATGTAGACAGGGCCCGTGCGCTAAGCATAAACAATACCTTTAACAGATAACCCTAACCATGAACATAGCACCTAACCCTGTTCCTATTTCTCCCCTTAACACGTAAACCTCACCGTGAGCCTAACTTTAACCTCTTATCCAACGTTAATGCATAACCCATTCCCTGAGAACATCCCCTATCCAATAATTCTAACCCTATCTCCTAGTCATAACTGTAACACCTAATCCCTAACCCTAATTCTCAACCACTAAGCCTAACCGTAACGCTGCCTACAACCCTAACACTGACAGGAACCCTTAGTTCTAACCCCAACGCTATGCCTAACAAAAGCCCTAACCCTTCACCGTCACCCTAATCCCTACGCATTACCCTAACCCTTAACCGTAATCCTAATCCTAACGATTGAACCTAACCCTACCTCTTAAAGCTAACCCTAAACCTTACCCTCACGACTAGACCTAACCCTGACACTAACCTAACACCTAACACTAACCATAACCCCTAAAGCTAACCCTAACCCTGAACCCTAAACCTAACCCTAACACTGATCTTTCACTATATCCCTAACCCCTAAGCCTAATCCTAACTGTTAACCCTCACCCTAAAACTTAAACTGGACCATAACACTAAACATTAACCCTAACACTAAACTTTAACCCTAACCATAAGCCCAACACTTAACCCTAATCCTATCCCTTAACCCTAAGCCTAACCCTAACCCCTAACCCTAAACCTAACCCTAAACCCAACCCTAACCCTTAATCTTAACCCTTACCATTAACCCTCACACTAACCCTAATCCTAATCTTTAACCATAAAGCTAACACTGAAGCCTAACCCTGTGTCAAACGCTAAACCCAAACCTTAACCCTAACCCTCAAACTTAACCATAAACCTAACTGTAACTGTTAAACCTAACACTAACCTCTAACGCTAAACCCTAACCCTAAGACCCCACCTTAACACTAACCCTAACCCTAAACATTATCATAATCCTACCCCTAAATCTAATTCTCAGACTTCTTGCTTTCTTAGAGTTTAGAAAGCCTAAAATCCTCCCATGCCATGAGTAAAAGGGGGCTCTGCAGCTCTCTCTTGCATGAAACCAGGAGCCCATACCTAGCGTATGATAGAGTGGGTTCCCGGGGAAATCCCATCCCCATAACCCCAGCCCCCCGCCCAGTGCAGACAGAGCCTGTACGCTAAATATAAACACTACCCCTAACAGATAACACTCACCCTGAACATAGCACCTGACCCTGATCCTATTGCTCACCTTAAAACATAAACCTCCCCGTAACCCTAACTTATCCCCTTATCTTAACGTTAATGCATAACACACTGAGAAGGAGCCCTATCCCATAATTCTAATCCTAACCCCTAGCCATAACCGTAACACCTCATCCTTAATTCTAAAATGCCAACCCTAACCTTCACCCTACCAACAACCTTAACCCTAACCCTAATCCCTAACCCTAAGCCCTCACCCTATCACTAATCCTCATCCCTAAACCGTACCATAATACTAACTCTAAATCTAACTCTCAGACTTCTTGCTTTCTCAGAGTTTTGAAAGCCTACAATCCTACTAAGCCATGCATGAAAGCCCGCTCTGCCACAGTGTCCTGCATGAAACCCAGAGGCCCATACACTGCGTACGATAGAGTGGGTTCCCAGCGACCATCACAGACCCCTAACTTCGCCTCCTAGTGCATACAGGGCCTGTGCCCTAAGCACAAACCCTACCCCTCACCCATAACCCTAACCCGAAACATAACACCTGACCCTGATCCTACTGTCCACCTTAACAGGTAAAGCTCACCGTAACCCTAACTTTAACCCCTTATATTAACGATAATGCATGACAACCTGAGAACAAGCCCTATAGCGTAATTCTAACCCTAACTCCTAGCCATAACCGTAACACCTAATCCCTAATTCTGAAACGCCAACCCTAACCTTAATCCTACCAACAACACTAACACTAACCCTAAACACTTACCCTAACCCTACACCTAAAAGTAACCCTAACCATTGATACTTAGTCATAACCCCTAAACCTTAACCCTAACCCTTCACGCTAATCCCAATCCTAACCATTAAACATAACCCTACTTAACTCTACCCCTAACCTATACCTTAATGCCTAGAGATCTAACCCCAACACTGACCTACAGTTAACACTAACCCTAACCCCTGATCCTAACATTAAACCTGAACTATAAAACTAACCCTTAACCCTAACCCTATCCCTAACCCCCTAACCTTAACCCTAAATGTTAAGCCTCACCCTAACACTTAACCCTGACTCTAAGCCTAAACTTTAACCCTAACCTCTAACCCTAACGCTAACCCCAACCCTAAACCTAATCCTGGCCCCCGAACCCAGACTTAACACCTAACCTCTAACACTAACTCTAACCCTAACCACTAATCCCTAGCACCTGACCCTGACTCGAAACCTAATCCCTAACTCGAAACCCCTGACCCCAAACCTATCCCTAATTCTCACACTAATTCCATTTCCAGAGTGAAGCAAGCCTACAATACAGCCATGCCATGTGTGAGATGAGGCTCCGCCTGAGTCCTGCATGTAGGTCCTCTACCAAGGCCCAGGGAATGATGTTGTGCTTTCGTGGTGACTCCGACCACACCCCTCTCACCGTAGATTAACCAGGTCCTGTGCCCTTAAACTGACCACTAAAGCTAAGCCCTACCACCAACCCTAACCCCTGACCCTGAACCTAAGCCCCGAGCCTAAAGCCCAACACTAACTCTAAACACTTACCCTAAACCTAATCCCTAACCCTAATGCTAACCCCTAGAGGTAACCCTAACCGTGAACAGTAAACCTAACCCTAACCTCTAACACAAACCCTAACACATAACTCTAACCCTAAAACTAACCCTAACGCTTAACCCTGAACCTAAACCCTAATTCTAACCCTTAACCTTAACCTTAACCGTTAACTCTCATGCTAACCTTTAATCCCAACCCTAATCCTAATCTTCAACCCTAAACCTAACACAACCCTAACCATGTACCAAACCCTAACCCCTCATCTTAACCCTATCTGCAAACCTCAACACTAAAACGAACTGTAACTGTTAAACCTAAGAGTAACCTTAAACCGTAACCCTAATCTGTAACCCTATCCCGTCACCATAACACTACACTTCATCCTGAACCCTAACCATAATCCTAACCCTAAATCTAATTCTCAGACTTCTTGTTTTCTTAGAGTTTAGAAAGCCTGCAATTCTCCCATGCCATGTGGGAAAGGAGGCTCTACCACTGTGTCCTGCATGAAAACCACGGGCCCATACCCAGAATCCGATACAGCGGGTTCCCGGTGACAATGCCAGCCCCCTAACCTCCCCCCAGCTTCATGCAGACAGGGCCCGTGCGCTAAGCATAAACAATACCTTTACCAGATAACCCTAACCCTGAACATAGCACCTAACCCTGTTCCTATTTCTCCCCTTAACACGTAAACCTCACCGTGAGCCTAATTTTAACCTCTTATCGTAACGTTAATACATAAACCATTCCCTGAGAACATCCCCTATCCAATAATTCTAACCCTATCTCCTAGTCATAAGTGTAACACCTAATCCCTAACCCTCATTCTGAACCGCTAAGCCTAACTGTAACGCTGCCTACAACCCTAACACTGACAGGAACCCTTAGTTCTAACCCCAACACTATGCCTAACAAAAGCCCTAACCCTTCACCCTTCACCCGAACCACTACGCATTACCGAACCCTTAACCGTAATGCTAATCCTAACCATTAAACCTAACCCTGGCTCTTAAGCTAACCCTAAACCTTACCCTCACGACTAGACCTAACCCTGACACTAACCTAACACCTAACCCTAACCAGAACGCCTAAAGCTAACCCTGAACCCTATCCCTAACCCTAGCAGTAAACTTTAACCCTAAACCTAAGCCCAACCCATAACCCTAATCCTATCCTTTTACCCTAAAACTAACCCCTAAACCTAACCCCTATACCTAACCCTAACTCTAATCCCAATCCTAATTCTAACCATACCCCTTCATAAAACACTAACTCCTAACCGCTAACCCTAACACTAACCAAAAACCCTAATCACTAATCCCTAACCCTAACGCTTAACCTTTACCCTAACCGTTAACCCTCACCCTAATTCTTAACACTGACCCTAACCTTCACCTTTAACTCTAAGCCTAGCCCTTAACGCTACAGTAAGGAAGACCCTTAATGCTAATGGTATCCCTTATCCCTAACCCTAACACTACAGCTAAAAATAACCCTAACCTGGATCCTTAAACCTAACGACTAACACTTACTTTAACCCCAAACCCTAACCCTAATCCTAAGCATTAAACCTAACCCTATCTCTTACCCCTAACCCTAGCACTTACCCTAACGCCTAGATCTAACCCTAAATCTAATCTACCGCCTAATCCTAACCTTAAGCCTTAATGCTAACGCTAACCCTGAACCCTAAACCTACCTGTAACCCTTAACACTAACCCTATCCGTGAACCTTAACCCTGACCCTAAACATTACCCGCACCCAAGCATTTAACCCTGACCCTAACCCTAATCCTTAATGATAACCCTAACACTAAACCCTAACCCTAAGCCCAACACTTAACCCTAATCCTATCCCTTAACCCTAACCCTAACCCTAACCCTAATGCTAACCCCTAAACGTAACCCTAACCGTGAACAGTAAACCTATCCCTAACCTCTAACACAAACCATAGCATATAACTCTAACCCTAAAACTAACCCTAACCCTAACCCTAACCCTAAACCCTAACTCTTAACCTTAACCCTAAGCGTTAACTCTCACGCTAACCTTTAATCCTAACCCTAATCCTAATCTTCAAACCTAAACCTAACACTTAACCCTAACCCTGTACCAAACCCTAACCACTCATCTTAACCCTAACCTTAAACCTCAACCCTAAACCAAAGTGTAACCGTTAAATCTAAGAGTAACCTTTAACCCTAACCGTAATCCCTAACCCTAAGCCCTCACACTAACACTAAACTTCATCCTTAACCCTAACCATAACCCTAACCCTAAATCTAATTCTCAGACTTCTTGCTTTCTTAGAGTTTAGTAAGCCTGCAATCCTCCCACGCCATGCGTGAAAGGAGGCTCTCTCACAGTGTCCTGCATGAAACCCAGAGGCCCATACACTGCGTGCGGTAGAGTGGGTTCCCAGCGACCATCACAGACACCTAACTTTGCCTCCTAGAGCATACAGGGCCCGTGCCCTAAGCATAAACCCTACCGCTCACCCATAAGCCTAACCCACAACATAACACCTAACCCTGATCCTACTGCTCACCTTAACAGGTAAACCTCACCATAACCCTAACTTTAACCCCATATCTTAACGTTAATGCATGACACCCTGAGAACAAGCCCTATACCATCATTATAACCCTAACTCCTAGCTATAACCGTAACACCTAATCCCTAATTCTGAAACGCCAACCCTAACCTTAACCGGACCAACAACACTAACACTAAACCTAACCCCTTACCCTAATCCTATGCCTAAAAGTAACCCTAACCGTTGATCCTTAGTCATAACCCCTAACCTTAACCCTAACCCTTAACCCTATTCCCAATCCTAACCATTAAACAGAACCCTAACTCTTAACCCTAACCCTAACCTTTACCCTAATGCCTAGAGATCTAACCCCAACACTGACCTACAGTTAACACTAACCCCAACCCCTAATGCTAACCTTAAACCTGAACCAAGCTCCTAACCCTTAACCCTAACACTATCCCTTACCCCTAAGCCTACACCAACTGTTAACCCTCTAACCCTCACCCTGAATCCTAACCCTATCCCTTAACCCTAACCCCTAAACCTAACACTAACTCCAAACCTAAACCTTACCCTGGCCCCCTAACCCAGACTTAACACCTTACCCCTAACACTAACTCTAACCCTAACCACTAATCCCTAGCACCTAACCCTGACTCGAAACCTAACCCCTAACACGAAAAACCCTAACCCCAACCCCAACCCTAATTCTCACACTACTTCCATTCCCAGAGTGAAGCAAGCCTACAATACAGCCATGCCATGTGTGAGATGAGGCTCCGCCTGAGTCCTGCATGGAGGTCCTGTCCCAAGGCCCAGGGAATGATGTTGTGCTTTCGTGGTGACTCCGACCGCACCCCTCTCACTGTAGATTAACCAGGTCCTGTGCCCTTAAACTGACCGCTAAAGCTAAGCCCTACCACCAATGCTAACCCCTGACACTGAACCTAAGCCCCGAGCCTAAAGCCCAACATTAACTCTAGACCCTTACCCTAAACCTAATCCCTAACCCTAATGCTAACCCCTAAACCCAACCCTAACCGTGAACAGTAAACCTAACCCTAACCTCTAACATAAACCATAGCACATAACTCTAACCCTAAAACTAACCCTAACCCTAACCATAACCCTAAACCCTAAATCTTTTTTTTTTTTTTTTTTTTTTTTGAGAGAGTCTCACTCTGTTGCCCAAGATAGAGTGAGTGCCGTGGCATCAGCCTAGCTCACAGCAACCTCAGACTCCTGAGCTCAAGGAATCCTCCTGTCTCAGCCTCCCGAGCAGCTGGGACTACAGGCATGCGCCACCATGGCCGGCTAATTTTTTTCTATATATATTTTTAGCTGTCCATATAATTTCTTTCTATTTTTAGTACAGATGGGGTCTCGCTCTTGCTCAGGCTGGTCTTGAACTCCTGAGCTCAAACGATCCACCCACCTCGGCCTCCCAGAGTGGTAGGATTACAGGCGTGAGCCACCGTGCCCGGCCCTAAACCCTAACTCTTAACCTTAACACTAAGCGTTCACTCTCAGGCTAACCTTTAATCCTAACCCTAATCCTAATCTTCAACCCTAAACCTAACACTTAACCCTAACCCTGTACCACACTCTAACCCCTCATCTTAACCCTAACCGTAAACCTCAACCCTAAACCAAAGTGTAACCGTTAAATCTAAGAGTAACCTTTAACCCTAACCCTAATCCCTAACCCTAAGCCCTCACACTAACACTAAAATTTATCCTTAACCCTATCCATAAACCTAACCCTAAAATCAAATTATAAGACTTCTTGCTTTCTTAGAGTTTAGAAAGCCTGCAATCCTCCCATGCCATGCGTGAAAGGAGGCTCTACCACTGTGTCCTGCATGAAACCCACGGGCCCATACCCAGAGTATGATAGAGTGGGTTCCCGGGTACAATCCCAGCCCCCTAAACTCCCCCCGCCCGCCTAATGCCGACAGGGCCCGTGCGCTAAGCATAAACAATACCTTTAACAGATAACCCTAACCCTGAACATAACACCCAACCCTGTTCCTATTTCTCCCCTTAACACGTAAACCTCACCGTGCGCCTAACTTTAACCTCTTATCCTAACGTTAATGCATAACCCATTCCCTGAGAACAACCCCTATCCCATAATTCTAACCCTATCTCCTAGTCATCACTGGAACACCTAATCCCTAACTCTAATTCTAAACCGCTAACCCTAACAGGAATCCTACCTACAACCCTAACACTGACTGTAACCCTTACTTCTAACCCCAACGCTATGCCTAACAAAAACCCTAACCCTTCACCCAAACCCCTAAGCCTTACGCTAACCCTTAACCCTAATCCTAATCCTAACCATTAAACCTAACCCTAGCTCTTAAAGCTAACCCTAAACCTTACCCTCACGACTAGACCTAACCCTGACACTAACCTAACACCTAACCCTAACCAGAACCCCTAAAGCTAACCCTGAACCCTATCCCTAACCCTAGCAGTAAACTTTAACCCTAAACCTAAGCCCAACCCATAACCCTAATCCTATCCTTTTACCCTAAAACTAACCCCTAAACCTAACCCCTATACCTAACCCTAACTCTAACCCCAATCCTAATTCTAAACATACCCCTTCATAAAACACGAACTCCTAACCGCTAACCCTAACACTAACCAAAAACCCTAATCGCTAATCCCTAACCCTAACGCTTAACCTTTACCCTAACCGTTAACCCTCACCCTAATTCTTAACACTGACCCTAACCTTAACCTTTAACTCTAAGCCTAACCCTTAACCCTACAGTAAGGAAGACCCTTAATGCTAATGGGATCCCTTTTCCCTAACCCTAACACTACAGCTAAAAATAACCCTAACCTTTGATCCTTAAACCTAACCCCTAACACTTATTTTAACCCCAAACCCTAACCCTAATCCTAAGCATTAAACCTAACCCTATCTCTTAACCCTAACCCTAGCCCTTACCCTAACGCTTAGATCTAACCCTAAATCTAACCTCCTGCCTAATCCTAACCTTAAGCCCTAATGCTAACTCTAACCCTGAACCCTAAACCTACCCGTAACCCTTAACACTAACCTAACCGTGAACCTTAACCCTGACGCTAACCATTACCCGCACCCAAGCATTTAACTCTGACCCTACCCCTAATCCTTAATGATAACCCTAACACTAAACCCTAACCCTAAGCCCAACACTTAACCCTAATTCTATCCCTTAACCCTAACCCTAACCCTAACCCTAATGCTAACCCCTAAACGTAACCCTAACCGTGACCAGTAAACCTAACCCTAACCTCTAACACAAACCATAGCACATAACTCTAACCCTAAAACTAACCCTAACACTAAACCTAACCCTAAACCCTAACTCTTTTTTTTTTTTTTTTTGAGACAGAGTCTCACTCTGTTGCCCAGGCTAGAGTGAGTGCCGTGACGTCAGCCTATCTCACGGCAACCTCAAACTCCTGAGCTCAAGCGATCCTCCTGTCTCAGCCTCCTGAGTAGCTGGGACTACAGGCATGCACCACCATGCCCGGCTAATTTTTTCTATATATATTTTTAGCTGTCCATATAATTTCTTTCTATTTTTAGTAGAGATGGGGTCTCGCTCTTGCTCAGGCTGGTCTCGAACTCCTGAGCTCAAACGATCCGCCCACCTCGGCCTCCCAGAGTGCTAGGATTACAGGCGTGAGCCACCACGCCCGGCCTAAACCCTAACTCTTAACCTTAACCCTAAGTGTTAACTCTCACGCTAACCTTTAATCCTAACCCTAATCCTAATCTTCAACCCTAAACCTAACACTTAACCCTAACCCTGTACCAAACCCTAACCCCTCATCTTAACCCTAACCGTAAACCTCAACCCGAAACCAAAGTGTAACCGTTAAACCTAAGAGTAACCTTTAACCCTAACCCTAATCCCTAACCCTAAGCCCTCACCCTAACACTAAACTTCATCCTTCACCCTAACCATAATCCTAACCCTAAATCTAATTCTCAGACTTCTTGCTTTCTTAGAGTTTAGAAAGCCTGCAATCCTCCCATGCCATGCGTGAAAGGAGGCTCTACCACTGTGTCCTGCATGAAACCCACGGGCCCATACCCAGAGTATGATAGAGTGGGTTTCCGGGTACAATCCCAACCCCCTAAACTCCCCCCTCCCGCCTAATGCAGACAGGGCCCGTGCGCTAAGCATAAACAATACCTTTAACAGATAATTCTAACCCTGAACATAACACCCAACCCTGTTCCTTTTTCTCCCCTTAACACGTAAACCTCACCGTGCGCCTAACTTTAACCTCTTATCCTAAGGTTAATGCATAACCCATTTCCTGAGAACAACCCCTATCCCATAATTCTAACCCTATCTCCTAGTCATCACTGGAACACCTAATCCCTAACCCTAATTCTAAACCGCTAACCCTAACTGTAACCCTACCTACAACCCTAACACTGACAGTAACCCTTACTTCTAACCCCAACGCTATGCCTAACAAAAACCCTAACCCTTGACCCTAACCCTTCACCCTTACCCCTAAGCCTTACCCTAACCCTTAACCCTAATCCTAATCCTAACCATTAAACCTAACCCTAGCTCTTAAAGCTAACCCTAAACCTTACCCTCACGACTAGACCTAACCCTGACACTAACCTAAGACCTAACCCTAACCAGAACCCCCAAAGCTAACAGTGAACCCTATCCCTAACCCTAGCAGTAAACTTTAACCCTAAACCTAAGCCCAACCCGTAACCCTAATCCTGTCCTTTTACCCTAAAACTAACCCCTAAACCTAACCCCTATACCTCACCCTAACTCTAACCCCAATCCTAATTCTAACCATACCCCTTCATAAAACACTAACTCCTAACCGCTAATCCTAACACTAACCAAAAACCCTAATCACTAATCCCTAACCCTAACGCTTAACCTTTACCCTACCTGTTAACCCTCACCCTATTCTTAACACTGACCCTAACCTTCACCTTTAACTCTAAGCCTAACCCTTAACCCTACAGTAAGGATGACCCTTAATGCTAATGGGATCCCTTATCCTTAACCCTAACACTACAGCTAAAAATAACCCTAACCTTTGATCCTTAAACCTAACCCCTAACACTTACTTTAACCCCAAACCCTAACCATAATCCTAAGCATTAAACCTAACCCTATCTCTTAACCCTAACACTAGCCCTTACCCTAACGCCTAGATCTAACCCTAAATCTAACCTACCGCCTAATCCTAACCTTAAGCCCTAATGTCAGCTCTAACCCTGAACCCTAAACCTACTCGTAACCCTTAACACTAACCCTATCCATGAACCTTAACCCTGACCCTAACCATTACCCGCACCCAAGCATTTAACCCTGACCCTACCCCTAATCATTAATGATAAACCTAACTCTAAAACCTAACCCTTAGCCCAACACTTAACCCTAATCCTATCCCTTAACCCTAACCCTAATGCTAACCCCTAAACGTAACCCTAACGGTGACCAGTAAACCTAAGCCTAACCTCTAAAACAAATCATAGCACATAACTCTAACCCTAAAACTAACCCTAACCCTAACCCTAAACCCTACCTCTTAACCTTAACCCTAAGCGTTAACTCTCACGCTAACCTTTAATCCTAACCCTAATCCTAATCTGCAACCCTAAACCTAACACTTAACCCTAACCCTGTACCAAACCCTAACCCCTCATCTTAACCCTAACCGTAAACCTCAACCCTAAAGCAAAGTGTAACCGTTAAACCTAAGAGTAACCTTTAACCCTAACCCTAATCCCTGACCCTAAGCCCTCACCCTAACACTAAACTTCATCCTTCACCCTAACCAGAATCCTAACCCTAAATCTAATTCTCAGACTTCTTGCTTTCTTAGAGTTTTGAAAGCCTGCAATCCTCCCCTGCCATGCGTGAAAGGAGGCTCTACCACTGTGTCCTGCATGAAACCCACGGGCCCATACACAGAGTATGATAGAGTGGGTTCCCGGGTACAATCCCAGCCCCCTAAACTCCCCCCACACGCCTAATGCAGACAGGGCCCGTGCGCTAAGCATAAACAACACCTTTAACAGATAACCCTAACCCTGAACATAACACCCAACCCTGTTCCTATTTCTCCCCTTAACACGTAAACCTCACCGTGCGCCTAAATTTAACCTCTTATCCTAACGTTAGTGCATAACCCATTTCCTGAGAACAACCCCTATCCCATAATTCTAACCCTATCTCCTAGTCATCACTGTGACACCTAATCCCTAACCCTAATTCTAAACCGCTAACCCTAACCGTAACCCTACTTACAACCCTAACACTGACAGTAACCCTTACTTCTAACCCCAACGCTATGCCTAACAAAAAACCTAACCCTTGACCCTAACCTTTCACCCTAACCCCTAAGCCTTTCCCTAACCCTTAACCCTAATCCTAATCCTAATCATTAAACCTAACCCTAGTTCTTAAAGCTAACCCTAAACCTTACCCTCACGACTGGACCTAACCCTGACACTAACCTAACACCTAACCCTAACCAGAACCCCTAAAGCTAACCCTGAACCCTATCCCTAACCCTAGCAGTAAAGTTTAACCCTAAATCTAAGCCCAACCCGTAACCCTAATCCTATCCTTTTACCCTAAAACTAACCCCTAAACCTAACCCCTATACCTCACCCTAACTCTAACCCCAATCCTAATTCTAACCATACCCCTTCATAAAACACTAACTCCTAATCGCTAACCCTAACACTAACCAAAAACCCTAATCACTAATCCCTAACCCTAACGCTTAACCTTTACCCTAACCGTTAACCCTCACCCTAAATCTTAACACTGACCCTAACCTTAACCTTTAACTCTAAGCCTAACCCTTAACCATACAGTAAGGAAGACCCTTAATGCTAATGGGATCCCTTATCCCTAACCCTAACACTACAGCTAAAAATAACCCTAACCTTTGATCCTTAAACCTAACCCCTAACACTTACTTTAACCCCAACCCTAACTCTAATCCTAAGCATTAAACCTAACCCTATCTCTTAAACCTAATGCTAGCCCTTACCCTAACGCCTAGATCTAACCCTAAATCTAACCTACCGCCTAAACCTAAACTTAAGCCCTAATGCTAACTCTAACCCTGAACCCTAAACCTACCCGTAACACTTAACACTAACCCTATCCGTGAACCTTAACCCTGACCCTAACCATTACCCGCACCCAATCATTTAACCCTGACCCTACACCTAATCCTTAATGATAACCCTAACACTAAACCCTAACCCTTATCCCAACACTTAACCCTAATCCTATCCCTTAACCCTAACCCTAACCCTAATGCTAACCCCTAAACATAACCCTAACCGTCACCAGTAAACCTAACCCTAACCTCTAACACAAAACATAGCCCATAACTCTAACACTAAAACTAACCCTAACCCTAACCCTAAACCTAAGCGTTAACTCTCAGGCTAACCTTTAATCCTAACCCTAATCCTAATCTTCAACCCTAAACCTAACACTTAACCCTAACCCTGTACCAAATCCTAACCCCTTATCTTAACCCTATCCGTAAACCTCAACCCTAAACCAAAGTGTAACCGTTCAAACTAAGAGTAACCTTTAACCCTAACCCTAATCCCTAACCCTAAGCCCTCACCCTAACACTAAACTTCATCCTTAACCCTAACCATAATCCTAACCCTAAATCTCATTCTCAGACTTC